>NC_133620.1:472761795-472854295 GCF_048593235.1 Sminthopsis crassicaudata | reverse complement strand
GGCTCCAGCTGGCCTGGAAGGCCCCTCCCTCAGCTTTCCTGGGTTCTGAACATTGTCTTAGTATCCCCTTTTTAATTTCAGTCTGAAGCTCGTTTCCAGCTTTAAAAAAAAAAAAAAAAAAAAAAAAAACAATTTGGGAGATTTTAGTTTAAAAAAAAAAATATTAATAGCTCCAGGCACCTGCCACCGATGCTATTGGCGGAGACAGCTGAAAATATTTTTTCCCACAGAAAATTGGATTTTGCCCATAAAACTTTGTAATATTAATAAAGACAGGTCATTACTAGTTTTAAGGCAAATAAGCAGGCTCAAAGAGATCTGCTGTCAGAATGATTCTCGGTGAGTTGTTTGTTGTGTACGAGGCTTTTTTATGTCCGAGGGAAGAGTAAATCAGCTCGGAGCCCAGCTTGCATGGGCACCCCCGGTCTGTTCCAATCACTCATGGCATCTCGGAGAGTGAGCTTCCTTCCCGGTGTCTCCTGCCTAATAATTTACAGGACGGAGGCAAGGTATGTTGCTAGAGGAGCTGTTCACGGTGGAGCTAATGAGAAAGATCAGGGATTTATGGCCCTGAGTGATTGATAGGAGAAGGGCCTAGGCATTAATTGAAATCGGAGGGCTCACAGCTGTGTTGGAGTTGGGGGGAAAACGACTACGAGGAGACAGGAACTTTGGAGATTTGCTTCCAAACATTTGGAAGCCGGTTTTCCCGCTGACAGCCCTGGCGGGGGGCAGTGATTGTTGATACTTATGAGTGCTTGGTTAATTATGCTTGGGTAATTATTGGATTGCTCTATCACCTCCCCATGGTGTGGGTGGTTATAAATATATAAAGTTTTTTTTTAAAAAATCACAACTTGGGTGCTTTAAAATGATGTTAAATTTTACATGTGTGGTTAAAAAATAAAAAGTTATTGACAGCCTTCTGGAAGGTGATTGAGCATGAGTTCTTCTCTTTAAAAGAAGAAGGTCACCGGTGAACACGGCGGCCGTGACAAGCATGGGACATCTTCCTTGCCTGCAACGCGGAGCCGGCCCCGTTGGACTGGACCTGGCTCCAAAGGAAACCCTTAGTTTTCTCCTCTGCCTGTCATTCCATAAAGTCACCAATCTCGGGGACGCCTCATCTTGTGAAAATGTCTAAATCTCCCCATTAAGTGTTTAAAAACTCATAAAAGTGGAGCCATTAGCCTTCACTCTCTCGATCTGTATCAGGAGAAATATTCTTGGGCGTCATAAATCTGATCGAGTATTCGACATTTATTTCAGGCAAATTCATCCGCTGGAAATGGACATTTGGAGGTAAATTGCGTTAAGTAGGGCAGTTTAAATTTTTAATATAATCTTATTGTAACTGTTATCGAATGATTAAAGTGTATGGGTCCTCCTATGTTTGGTGAGATTTATAGGAGATGCTTTGCTGGATCCTCGGCACAGAAAGGGTTAAATGGCGATCCCTTGGGATTCCAGGGATCCTGCTTCATAGGTGGGCCCTCGTGTCCCTGCCCCAAATGATCACTAGGCAGGCAACTAGGAGCTTTCCAAACTCACCCCCTGTCTCCTTCGTGGCCTGTGGACATGCTAACGGAGACCACCGTGTGTCGAGAGAGCCCACTGTGACGCCATAATGCTTTCTTCTTATCTTGTTGCCTGAGCGCCCTTGAACCTGGGATTTTAGCGGTATGTCTGTCTGTTTGAAGTGTTTGTTCTGTTCTGGCCACCGCAGTTGAAAAGGGACATTGGAAGCTCTCTAGAGGCTGACATGCAAGATGGCCCCCAGGTGGCCAGGAGCCTGGTGAAGGTCACCTTGAGCCCGGGGGAGAGAGCAAGCTTGGGATGGACACTTTGAAGGGGAGTTCCTTAGAAGAGGGACCGGTCTGGCTCTGTCTGGCCCCACAGGGTTAAAATTAGAAATTGCAGGGGCAGTTTGCTATTGGGAAGAATTACCCAATAATTCAGGCTGTTCCAAATTAGAACGGTTTGCCTGGAGCAGTGGTGCAGGAAGCCCTCCCGGAGGTCGCCATGCAAAGGCCAGACGAGCACTTGTTGAGGGACTCAGTGTGCAGGGGAGAGCTTAGCCTTAACGGCCTCTGACATCTCTTGCAACCCGGAGGGTCCGTCATTTCCCTCTCAGTCTTTTCCCACTTAGCTTATGCTTGATCGATGTCAAAGTCACTTCTGCATCAGTTCAGTGGAGTATCCCATGATGCAATGGGTTTTCATTTTGATCATCTAGCAATAAGTTGGAATTTCACCCACGTGTGGTTTCTAAAAACAAACCTCTACTGTGGTCTCTTAGGATGTTGTTGGGGTTTGGGTATTAATTGTTTAAAAACTGCCCCGAGGTGTTCAGAGAGAGTAAGACAGGTCATGGAGCATTTTACTCCCTTCTAATTTCTAGCCTAAACACACTTGGTACCTGCAGTGACAGGGAACCATTGCTCTGATGCTCTGAAAATTACATTTGTTTGTTCAAATTAGTTTCCAAAAGCCTGGATCCCATTTCCCAGATGGAGAGTCTCAACCGCCTCTCAGTTCTGGGCAACAAACATGGGGGCTCTTGGGAAGAGAGGAGATCCTTTAACATATGTACATGGAGGTAGAAGGGAGGCCTTCTGATATGGAAAAAGTAATGATTATCTTCCCTCTATTACAGGGAACGTTTGGTACTTGGAATCCTTGGGCAGCTAGGTAGTGCAGTGGGTAGAGCACCAGCCTTGAATTCAGGAGGACCCGAGTTCAAATCTGGTTTCAGACACTTAACACTTCCTAGCTGTGTGACCCTGGGCAAGTCACTTAACCCCAATTGCCCCCCCCCCAAAAAAAAAGCGATGTTAAAAACATGCTCCATTTTCTCAGAGAGTTATCTTGGGATCATTGAAAGGTTAACAATAATAATAATAATAATAATAAAGCTATTATATACATCATATATGCATGTGTGTATATATCCTAAAGTGGAATATTATATAATATATACATATTTGTCAACTAAAGCGATATATTTCATATACATATATATTCTCTCTATATTTTTATGTGTAAAATTATATATGTGTATATAAAATACATTGCTTTAGTTTACAAAGAGCTTTCCAAATATCATCTTATTTAATCTTCACCACAACTCTGGCAAGGGAGTGTTATTATTATCCTTCATTTTACAGATGAGAAAACTGAGACAGACAGGGATCAAGTGACTTTTCCAGAGTCCCAAAGCCAGCGTGTAATGGAGCTCAGGCCTTCAGACCGCAGGCCCAGTGTTCTCCCCACCATCCCACCTCACTAGCTAAGCCCTGTGTCCTTTCCATCTCCCCAGACACCCAAGTCTCTTCTCTTTTTCAGGTTTCTTCTGGCCTTAGATGATCTCTTGATCCGGTAATTTGGATCTCTTTCCTTTGCTCCAAATACACTGTTCTGCCCACTAGCCCACACTGCCTTAATTGAAGTTCTTCAGCCCTCCTCTGTGGTTTTGAGCTTTATTTTTCCATAAAATTCCAGTCTTCTTTTCTCATTGTAAAGATTCTTGCTTCTAGAAAAGTTTAAGCGGGTCCAGGAAAGCCCACAGTGGCCCCATGGCCAGACCAGGAGGGCCCACAGTGGCCCCGTGGCCAGACCAGGAAAGCCCACGGTGGCCACGTGGCCAGACAGGAGGGCCCACAGTGGCCACGTGGCCAAGACCACACCAGCCACCCGGGCTTCATCGCTCCTATGAAATCGGCGCAGATTAGAAATTCTAAATCAATCAGTGTGCTCTGCCCAACTCTAATTAACACTTAGACATTATTAGTCACCAGCCTTGAATCTTGATGGCAGATGACCTCAGGTATTCTAAATGTAAATAAAATTAGATGTAGATCACTTTTAATTACCTGAGGGGCAACAAGTAATTACATTATCAGGTAATAAACTTAATTTCTTAAAATAAAATAAAATGGGAGGGGGCTGCTGCTGCTCCTCTGCCCCAGCTGTGTCCTTAACCATGTCTTCAGGGTGCCCGGGGGTAGTTCTTCTTACCTGGATTGGCTCCATCGGTTGGCTTTGACAAAATGTGTACTTTGTGCCAGGTACTGTGCTGTGAACTTGGGATACAGATGTAAACGTGAAGCAGACCCTGCTAAAGAAAATTGCATTTTTTTGTGGGGCAGGGAGTGGAGCGTGGGGAGAAATTGGACCAACAAGTAGGGAACCAAGGAGCATTGTCTTCGCTCTCCCCCCCCCATTTTGTACAATTCAAGAGTAAGGGACTGTAGGGAGAAAACTCAGAAAATGTCAGATTTTTTTTTTTTTTTTGCTTCTTTTGATGAACATTTTTTTCTATCATTTTGATTATTTATGTTAAAGAGTTTATCTCTGCAAGGACATAGGAGATACAATGGGAAATGTATAATCTTAGATGATGCTTAAAAAATATAGCAAGGAGAAATGATTTTTCCAAAAGAAAAGACTATTTTATTGAAGGCAGCCTTTAGCTGGACCTTGAAGGCAGCAAAGGATTCTTGGAGGCAGGCGTGCCAAGGGACAGAATTCTGTCCAAGGCCCCGTTTTAAGGATTACTGCTTTGTGATCTTTTTCAGGTCCCTTCACCTTGTGGCCTTCACTTCCTGGCCTTTGAGCCAGGATCTCCAGATCTGAGTGGTTTTGTACTGGTCGATGCACGCCTATGATTGGCTGGGCCGCAGGAAGGCTTTTCTGAGTCCAATAGCTTGGGCCCACTTGTCTGGGGAAGGAAATCGATGGTGGAGAAGGAGTCCTTGACAGATGAGGAGATTAGGGAAGTTTCTAAACTCTTCTCTCCCCCCCCCCCCCCAATGTGTACATCATAAAATAAGAAACAAATTAGGTCTGAGAAATATGGTTAAAAAGTCTATTTATCAGCCCACGTTAATAAAAAAGGAAAACCAATTACAGCACTTAACGGGCTCTGTCGCAAGGATCCTGGTTTCAAAATGTTCCCACAGATCTTCTGCCTTCTATTCCCCCCATTGAGAGCTCTCCTCCTCGGGTGCTCCTCATTTATCTCGGTGCCCGAGTCGTTTTTCTCTAAGTTATTATGCCCTTTCTTCTCTGGCACACTCCGTCTTGATCTGCATTGTACTTCATCATGTGGGGAGGGTTCCACGGGCTCTGGCCCTTCCGTCACCAGCTCCGCCGTTCCCCAGCTCCTCGTCTCCCTCTCCATTTCTGTTGTAATGGATTATTTCTTTCTGTCGTCTAGAAATTCACTTCCGTTTATCCCCGGCCTCCTTAACAAACCACTTTTGTCCCAGTTGTATCTGCTAATTAAATGAGTGGCCACTGGCTCTGGGTGCAAGGCCGCGGTACCTCGTCCACCCTGCTGGGAAGGCCTGAGTTTGGGGGCTTGAGTCGGCCCCTGTCCCCAATGCTCCCTCCGGTGTCCGACCCATCTCGGCAAACTTGAGTCCACTTCTCTCCGTGTCAGTTTGATGGGTTGAAGGGAAGTGATGGGCTCCCCTTCCCATCTTTGCTTAAGCCATTTAGCTTTCCGCTTCTTGCCCACTATCACTTTACCGGGATCTTCTCTTACCCCGTCTTTGAAAGAGGCTGATTTGCAAAAGGTTTGGGGGTGAATGATCCGGAGGGTTAATCATCCCCTTCCTCCCTGGACAAGTCCACATGGGCTGGGGAGGTGACACCTGAGCCCACAGGCAGATCCGCTGGGCCCTCCCGGACAAGCCCTGAGAAGTCTAAGAAGTGTCTGGGGGGGAAAGTTTGGTGATCGGTGGGGCCGGGGTTTTTAGTCTGCCAATGTGGAAACTGAGCCCCAAAGTGGGGGGTGTGGAGGGACTTACTCAAGGTCATTCAGCTTCCAGCTTAGCTTCGTTCTCCTGCACCAAGTGAACGCCACGGTCGTGGCGGCCATTCATGTCCAGAAGGAAAGTCAAGGTCCTCCTTTTGACTGGCTTCAGAAGGATCGTGGAGGACGGTGACGTAGTAAAAAGAGCTCCAGATAAGCCCTGGGTTCAAATTTCACCTCTGCTCTTTGCAACTGGGTGAAGCATTTCTTTAAGAGTTTCTTCAAAAAAGAAAAAGGAAAAGTTTCTTCATCTGTAAAATGTGCATAATATTTCATAAGGTCATCTTGAGAATTAGTGCAAAGCACTTTATGAACCATAAACTGCTCTCCAAGTGGTGGATGATGTTGTTTTGTTCTAGGCTCCATTTAATGATGCTGCATGGATCACAGGTCTGGGAATGAATGGTCAAGGAGGTTAAGGGTCGTGTCTGGGGTCACACGGTGATGAGTGTCAGAGGTCAGATTTGAATCCCTGGCTTCTCAGTCCAAGTCCTAGTGTACTCTTCCCTAGTGTTTCTCATAAGGGGCTCTCTCATCTCTACGCGTCTCCATTGTTGCGATTCCAGCCTTTATTAAGGTCCTATGGCTGCCTAAAATTATTTGTTTTCTTCCTATCTATTTTTAAGCAGTGTTAGTCCATTTGAATTGTTCTTTCTTACGGTTATTATTTACTCAATTAAAACTGAGGAAATAATTATCCCTGTTAGGCTTTCAGACCATTGATATACAAAGCCTTTGATTTGTTACTGTTTTAGCCAATGTGCACGAAGGACTGGAGAACAGGAGTAAAGATACAGTGAAAAAGAAAGCTGTCTTTCAGGATGTTAGCAGGGTGGGCAGGGCGCCATCTTGATTGTCCTGAACTCCCATTATATCACTTTTTAACCTCAGGCACATTAAATCTTGGAGAAGTCGCATTAAAGTGGGCCTGAATGTGTAAAATCTGACCTTATATCCTTACTGGCTGTGTGACCTCTGTTTGCCTCAGTTTCCTCTATTATAAAATAAGGACAATAATAGCACCTCTCCATCTTGCTTGTTGTTATGAGGATCAAATTAGATAATAATTTTAAAGGGCTTAGCACGATGCTTGGCACATAGTAGGCCCAATATAAATGTTAGCTCTTATTATGATAATGACTCTTATGAATATATAGATAACAAATCCCAGTTTAAAGTTAGTAGGACTCCATCCCTTTATCAATCCATCAATAAACATTTATGAACCACCTACTGTGTGTCAGACATTGTGCTCTGCTACAGTTCCAGACCATGAATTGGCTATTTTCCCAGGGAGAGGAACCAAGGAAACTCTCCATGACCACATTGATTAGTAATATATGAAGTGATTGAGCTTTATTAGGGGAGGCTTTCCCTCTCCCCAAGAACTTCACATCACATGAGATGCCCAGGAGTCAGGGGAATGGGGAGACAGCAGTGATGTTACGTCCTAGTACTATGCCGTGAAAGTCATGTCTCATTACTTAGCCCCAAAGTGCTGGCCCACCATCCATTGGAAGGGCAGGGCTCTTGGCTGGTTCTGTGTTTCTTGGTTTGCTCTCAGACTCACTGCCTGAAACCAGGGCTCTGGATCTGCAGCCTTAGAGTCTGGCTACCAGTCTGCTTCTGCAGCATTACCTGCCAGAGTGTCAGTACCAGTGCGTCTTTACCACCATTTACTTCAGGCTGTGCCCTGAGTTGATTCCAAACTACCCAGGCTACGAAACAGCCCTTCCCATGGTTTTAGATACAAAATTGAGTGGAAGGCAATTTTATCTTTCTGTCAACAGTTATGGTACAGGGCACATAGTAGGTTTTTGATTGATGGCTCTCTCGAATGCTTTAGACTATGTTGATTTGGACTCGGTTATAGCCCAAGGGACCTGTCCAAGCTTAGTGCATAGTACGTGCTTAGTAAATACTTGTTGATCGCTGGTTCATTGGTACATTAGGGCGTGTAGATTTGGTCTCGGTTGTAACCCCAAAATTTTCCCAAACCTGACATGTAACAGGTGCTTAATAAATGCTTGTTGAATGGTTGGTTGGTGGATGGCTCTCTGTCATGCTTTAGGAAATGTAGATTTGGACCCAGCTATATATTGGACCCATTTTATATAATGTAATACATATATATGTGTGTGTGTGTGTGTGTGTGTGTGTTAGTATATATATATATATATATATATATATACTAACACACACACACATATATATATATATGTATATATATAATTTACATATAATGTAGCAGATCGTTTCCAGACACTCTGTTCTTTTATGAAAAGATCCTGGGAATCTGGGACTAAACCTCAAGATACCTGTAAGTTCTCCCTTGCATGTAACCAATCAACTACCATTTACCAAGTTTCTTGTGTGTGCCTGGTGCTGTCCAAGGTATTGGGCATAAAAATGTATAGTAAAGAAATGAAACCGACCTGCCCTCAAGGAGCTCACATCCTATAGGTGGAGACACACACACATATGCAAGTAAATCAGAATAAATACAAGGCTTCAGTGCTATTGTTGAGTGACTTAGGGAGAGGGAGCTGACAGTTGGAAAGAAGAGGAAGGCTTCCCGGACGAGGGGAGAAGGCGGCATTCTTAATGGCCGTGAGGGGTCCCATGAGTCAGAGGGGGGGATGCTGAGGCATCCAAGGCCGGAGAGCCAGGGACTGATGGAACCTGAGGCATCAGGAGGAGTTCACAAGCCAGGCAAGCAAGGAGGAGAAAATAAGCTGGCTCTGGATTAAAAAGGAAATAATGGGCAGAGGGAAGCCTGGGATTAAGAGGAGCTGGGAAAGCTTCCCGTAAGAGACGGGATTTAGTTGGGATTTAGAGGAGGTCATTACAGGCCTGGAGGAGGGGTAGCCAGAGAGAATTCCCAGAGCTGAGAGAGGGAGGTCTTGTTCCTGAGATGGCTGGAAGGCCAGGGGGCACCAGATGGAAGAGTGTATGTCAGGATTAGGGTGTAAGGAGACCAGAAAGGTAGCGAGACTTCAGGCCATGAAGAGCTTTGCAAGGGTTTTCTATTGGCTCTTAGAAATGACATAGGTGGTATTACTATGCCCATTTTACAGATGAGAAACTTGAGGATAGGTCAAGTGACTTGCCTGGAGTTACACAGCTAGTAAATCTCACAAGATACTACATGTATAACTTTTGCAAAACAACCGGGAAATGGGCAGCCTTGTGCAATACCAGCTAGCTCTTCCTGATTACAAACCAGAGCACTAGCCACTGAGTGGCACTGCCTCCCATCCAGTTCCTAGTTATTTTTTGTAAAAGCAAGATGTTCTTCCTTTGTGTCCGGTGACTCCTTGTCCTTTTCCCCAGGTGGCAACTTCTGGGGATTGGAGATAAATTGAGCAAATGACGACTTTGTTCTATTTCTGGCAGGGTGGTCTCGGGGCTTCCAACCGCCCCGGCCTTTGCATTTGGGGCAACATTTGGAAGCCCTGCCCCCTTTCCCATCGAGCAAGACCGTGTCCCCGGCCTTGACTTTGCTCCGTCCTGAAGGTAACTGTTTATTACAGTCGGCATTTAAATCCCCCGATTAATAGGAGCAATTAAACAATAGCTTCATTTCCAGCAAATTAACAGCCCTACAAGGTAATTGCGACATAAATGAAGATAAATTTGTTTTAATACAATGAGATAAAAAAGAATACAGACAGGAATGGAATCTCAGATGAAAAAGCCCATCTTTATTATTTCAGGGACAGTCAGAGTCTTTTCCAGAGGGGCCGGGAGCCAGGGCCGAGCTGGCTGCCTATCTCTGTCTCTCTGTGTGTCTCTGTCTCCTCCCCCCAACCTCCCCACTCTGGGCTTTCTCCTAAGCTACGCTGCTACCTTATGGAACATGCAGAGGGGAAGAGCCGCTTCCTCTGACCTTCCTCCCCGCTCAGGTTGGCAGCGCGGGCATCCGCCAAGCTTGCTGGAGCCGGGCTCCCCTCTGCCCCCTCCCCTCTGCCGCTCCGCTGCCCCCATGCTGGGCATGGCTCCCCGGGGAGGCCGTGGGGCTGGGGTATCGCGGCAGGGCTGATTAGTAACCTTGGCTAATGAGATTAGGTGCTCACCTGGAAAGGTTAAGGAGGAAAGAGTGGTGGGCTGTACATGCGAGGTGAAGGGGGCTGGGGGGTTGCGATCTGTACTGGTGAACATAATTCCCTTTAACCACTAAAAGCACAGACCTTTCCAAAGCTGACAAGGCTGGGAGTTTTCCTAAAAATAATAATAGTTTCTGAAATAGCACCAGGTTTGCCCTTTCCAGTCAGTCAGTGAAGATATATCTCATACCTACTATGTGCCAAGCCCGGGTGAAGCCCTCAGAAAGAGGCAAAAGAGAGGCCCCAGCCTTAAAGAGCTTGCCATCTAATGTGGAAGACAGCAAAAGGATACAAAGCAAGCTCGGCAGAGTAAATAGGAAATAACTGAGAGAAGAAAGTGCTGGAATTGAGGGAGCTTATAGAGAAGGCTTCCTGGAGAAGGTGGGGGCTCAGAGGAAGCTGAGGAAGGCCAGAAGATGACCTGGGGGAGGGAGAGCACTATGGGAGAACAGCTGGGAGGTGGTGGAGCAGCCACGAGGCTCAGCCGACAAGTGGGATCTCATGAATGGCAGAGCACCCAGCCAGGGCCCGCCGAGGTGAGCCAGCAAGAGAGAGAGGCCACGTAAGTCATCGTGGGTGAGCAGCTCGGGGAGCACCAGGGCTGCTTCTGCCTACAATGAAGAGGCTGCCTCTAGGGCCAGGGGCCTGAGTTCAAATCTTGTTAACTCAAAAGAGGCCCCTTCCACTTCCTGGGTCATCTCTGAAGCAGGGAATAAAGTCAATGAATTTTAAGGCTCCAGCTCTAAATCTGCAGTCCCAGCATCCTCATCTGTGAGCCTATGTACTGTCTTTATGGTGAAGCTGCTAAACTGCAGCCAATTAGGAGGCTGCAGTAATAGAGGGAGGAATTAGTAGATAGCATTTGTTTGTAGTTTAGTACTAAACGGTGCTGGAGAGAGGGCTGGGCCTGGAATCAGGAAGTCTGTTCTTTGTGAGTTCAGATCTGATAGTCTCAGATACTTCCTAGCTGCCCTGATGACCCTGGGCCCTTCACTTAACACTCTGTGCCAGTTTCCTCATCCGTAAAAATGAGTGACAGAAGGAAATGGCAAACCATGTCAATGTCTTTGCCAAGAAAACCCCAAATGGGGTCAAGAAGAGTCAGAAATAGTTGAAAAATGACTGAACTTTAAGCTATCCATAACATTTAACTGTAATCCTATAAGTTTGGGGTCTCCCTTTTTATATATTGAGAATGAGAGGATCAGACGAGCTGGTCTTTTAGGTCCTTAAAATTCTAAATCTGGTCAATCCTGATCCTGAGAGCTCCTTATCAGCTAGCTACTAAGGACAGAGGTGCGGGCTTCCACTTCCACTTCCACACCTGTGAAGGGAAGCTGCTTGTTGTTACCATTCCTATCATGAGTCACAGAGGGGGCTCAGTAGAGTCTCTCCCAGATCCAACTGCTATCCCTGTCCTTGGTGCTGAATCCGGTCCCTGGTAGAGGAGGAGTGGGAGAATAGATGAGGGAGGAGGGTAGCTGAATTTTGAATCATAGCTGATGGATCTGGAGTTGGAAAAGATCTGTTTTACATATGGGGAGACTGAGGCTTGGAGAGAGCCTGCCTGGGAGTTTTTGCTGTGGGTGCTGCCCCCTTGTCCCCTCATCTCTTATTTCACATGGCCGGGTTCTGTCCCTTCAGTAGAATGTTAGTTTTTTGAGGGAAGGTACTAGGTATTTGTCCCCATTGTGCTTGCTGCCACTTGGCACATTGCTTCACATAAAGTAGCCCTTTGGTTAATATTTATTCATAGATCATATGCCTAGAGAGCAGAGGCTCCAACATTTGAGCTAGAGGGGCCTTGGAGCACATTAGTCCAGTAGTCTTTTTGTACAGAAGGGGAAACTGAGATATGATGTGGACTGACTGAGGTTTCACCTGCAGTGATTATCAGAGGTGACATTTGACCTCAGTATCTCTGACTTTCTCTCCTCTTGACCACATGGATCAACCATGCTATTTACATATGAGGAAACTTGAGTCCTGGGAGGGGGAATCACTTGTCCAAGGTCATCAAAGCAGTAGGTGATGAGCCAGACTTTGAGCCCAGGACTGAACTGTGTTAGCAAAGGAGCCTCAGAAAAGAAGGACAAAGGGGGAGAGCTGGACTTGGCTGCCTTGCCCCCTCTTTTTCTCCTCCCCATCATAATTGGCTTCTCAAGGGTCTGCAGACCTCACCACAATTCTCTGAAGATGAGCAGGCCCTCAGATGTTTGGTGACTGGATGGCTGCCTTTCCCCTGCTGACCTCCGTGTGATCTGTTCCATTTGTTCCCGGAAAGAAGGGACTCTTGTCTTTGGTGCCCAGGACAGTGGGCAGAAAAATAGGAGGTGCTAAATAAATGTTTCTGGATTTGAACTAATCTCCCCCAAGCAGATGAGGTCCACAAGCATTATTTAAGCAAAACACAAGCAGAAAGACAGGCCCTGCTCGTCTTCAAGGAGCTGACACTTTAATGGAGAAAGAAAGCCCATAAAAGAACATGGAAAATCCTGGGGAGCTGAAGATGCCCGGTGCGGAGGGCATGACTTGGCTAGGGTCACACAGATTGTCTGGCACATCTGGGCCAGACTCAAACCCCCCCCTCACCCTTATTGATGATTAATGACATCAAGTCCCATTTACCACAATAACACTTAAGTTTTCAAAGCCCAGTGGGGCCTCTAATCCAAGGGTCATTATAGATGAGGATGTTTATGCTCTCAGAGGTTAAGTGGCTTCTCTCCACTCTCACCAACTGACTGAAGCAGGATGTAGGCCCCAGTCACCTGAAGCTGGCCTTCTACACTTTCTGTTCTTCATGGACTGTGCTACATTTGAAAATCTAAAGGAATTATGTGCGCAATTTGTCTTTGATACGTTAGTTTAAAGTTCCAGAGTTGGCCGTAAAATAGACGCACACTGAGAAGTTTCGGTGATGGCTGTTTTTCCTAAATATGTCTTCAAAACCAATAAATAAGGATATACTATCCTTTAAAAAGAGGTTTCTGACAGAGTTATTAGGCCTCAAATGGACTCTCTGGGAGAGCATCGTACAGGCTCTTGTTGAAAATCAAATGCTGCCGTTAACATTTCCTTTTTGACAAACATTTTAATTTTATGACCCATTCTTGTTAATGCTTTGCTCATAACATGTGTAATTGCCAAATAAATTTCCTTTTATTGAACAGTTATTTATTATAAACATAGGACATTATTTTATTTTCATGGCAATAAAGAAAGAGACTATTGTAGATAATGCCTTATATGGAGCTCCTTCCTTCTCTGAGCCTTTGTCCAAGTCTTCCCCCTGGTGGCCACGAGGGAGAAAAGTTGGCGCCATATTGGCATAGTGAGGTCTGGGAGAGAGATGGAATTATTGTCAAATCTCAGCTTTGCCATTTGTGTGACACTGAGCGAGTCACTTTTGTGGACCTCGATGTCCTTCTCCCAAAGGAGGGGGTTGGATTGAATCTTTGATCCTACAATAGGCTTGAATTATATATAAAATCTAAAATATTTAATTTCTTTCTTCAAGAATCTAAAATTTCATCAGCGTTTTCTCTCTAAATTTACTGGGTCTACCTCTCAGGAATTGCAGTAGTCAGACCCTTCTTCACTCTGGGACCAGTCTGTTGATGGATCTTTCCAAACTTAGCTAGTTCATCCATAGACAAGATGGCGGCCCCACCGTTGAAATTGTACATGGCTCCTTTCTACATTGGTAGAGCTGGGCCTTGGGTGACCTTCCGCCTATGATGGGCCACCAGGCAAAGATGAGATATAGAGATAGAATCTGAACAAAGGAGCCAAAAAGGAAAAAAAAATCTGCAAATAAATGAATGGCTATCATGTTGAAGAGACTGTGTGTCTCCAGAGACCAAAAGTAGGGTAATTCCGAAGAAAAAAACAGGAATTCCGAAGAAAGAGATTTTGGTTCAGCGTTAAAAAGCTTTCTAGCTCAGGATTGGGCAAAAATAGAGTAGCTGCTTTTCCACAAAGTGACATCACTGTCAGCAGAAGTATTTATATGGAGTCCGAGAGACTACTCTGTGGAAGGTTTTCAAAAATTGGACGGTGATTTGGAGGCAGTGACCTTGAAGACCCTTTCTGGGCTCAAGAATCTAGGATCAACTGAACACTTAGTAGGTCAAAGAATCAGTACTGTTGGGTAGAATAATTAGATAGTAGTGGTGATTGTGTTGTTGTTATTAAGAAATTGAAATAATAGTAAGACCTAATTCAATTTTTTTTCAATCAAAAGTGGTTTTTAAACTTATTTTGATAAATAATAATAACTGCCTTTTACAAAATACTTTTTGTTTTACACATAATATCGGCTCCTCACAACCCTGAGAGGTAGGTGTTATTTCCATTTTACAGATGAAGAAACTGAACTGATTTGTCAAGACTCTGGAACCATGGTAAGGGCCCAGGGAAGAAAGTGAACTTAAGGCCTTCCTACGTCCAAGGCCAGGACTCTTCATTCTGCCAGATAACTATGCACCCCAATGCTCCGATGGTGCTGAGATATCACTGACTTGGAGGTTTTGAGTTCAATGCTCTCCTCCTGGGCTCCCATTTGTTGGCTGCCCACTGTACCTTTCTCACTTTCTTCCAATATCTTGGGTTCCTTTATTTTTGAAAAAAGGCCAAGCTAATTCCAGGTTACAGGATTTCTCTTTATTAATTTGAAATCATATCCTACCCTCTGCCTTCCCTTAGGAATGAAGCATTTTAGTTAGAATTCTTCTGCAGAGAGTGAGATTAAGGGTTCATATTGTGTGTTTATTGCCCCTTTTTGCTGCTTATGGTAGATAGTTTTGTTTATTTCCTCCATTCCTAAGCTTTTTATTCTTTCTCCAGAAAACAATTTCTCAAATTTTACACAAGAAATCAAATCCAAATAGAAGATTGTTAAGGTCTGTGATTTATGATGAAAGGAATTTCCAAATCCCATTCAAAAGAATAGGTTTTCTGAGATTCTACGGTCTGTTTGCAACCAAACCATGAAACCATGGCTGCTGACTCATTTACAGAACTTTGTGTCTAGTTGGTAATTTGTTTTTAATTTAAATTTTTAAAAGCTCTCCTGATGGTTTCTGCTGTCCAGGCGGGGAGCAAGGGTTCTTGAAGGCAATGTCAGTGGGGACTAAGCTTGGGGATTCCTGTCAATCTGAAAGTGCTTTGAGGGCAAGAGGCAGCTGGCAACTAAATCACCCAAGAACGAACTAAGTTAGGGGCCACAGCAGCTGATGAAATGCACTGTTTACTTGTAGATTAACATGGATTGGGGGCCACAGGAGCTGATGAGATGATTTTACTTGGAGATTAACATGGATTTGGGGGCTACAGGAATTGATGAAGTAGACTGTTAACTTGTAAGTTAACATGGATTTGGGGGCCACAGGAATTGATGAAATAGACTGTTGACTTATAGGTTAACATGGATTTGGGGGCCACAGGAATTGATGAAATAGACTGTTGACTTGTATTAATATGGATTTGGGGGCTACAGGAATTGATGAAGTAGACTGTTAACTTGTAAGTTAACATGGATTTGGGGGCCACAGGAATTGATGAAATAGACTGTTGACTTATAGGTTAACATGGATTTGGGGGCCACAGGAATTGATGAAATAGACTGTTGACTTGTATTAATATGGATTTGGGGGCCACAGGAATTGATGAAGTAGACTGTTTACTTGTAGGTTAACATGGATTTGGGAGCTACAGGAATTGATGAAGTAGACTGTTTACTTGGAGGTTAACATGGATTTGGGGGCCACAGGAATTGGTGAAATAGACTGTTGACTTGTAGGTTAACATGGATTCGGGGGCCACAGGAGCAGATGAGAGGGACTTTTTCCTATGGGCGACTTTTTACCTATCCTCCTGCTCTCAGTTTCCTTTGCTAAATCATCATCATAAAATTCCCCTTCATTCTCCTGCCCAAGCTCTCCGGGAAGCCTTTGCCTTTCGCCCCAATGGAACAACCTGTTTACTGTTCCCTCCTTTGGCAGTGGAGTTTGTAACTCCCGAATGTACTTATATCATCGTGTGTAACGTTATAATCTGTGTTTGTTCTTTATCCCCTGCTTGGCTCAAAGTCCCATGAGGGCAGGGACAGTGACTTATGTAGATTTTTTCTTACAGCTTTGAAGATCTCAGTTTAAATCCTCCCTCTGACATTCACTTGCTAGGTAACATCAGGCAAGGCTTCTAATTTTTCTGGACCTCAGTTTCCTCATCTGTAAAATGGAGCTGGACTTAGTCCCTTTCAAGATTATATCTCCGATCCTTAGCATCTAGCCCAGTATTCCATACATCTGTTTATGGATTAGCATTTATTCTGTGCCTATTGGGAGCCAGAGGGACAAAGACAGAAATGAGATGGCCCTTTATCCAGGAGTTTATGTGTTATGGGAGGAGACAGCACATCCAAAGTTATTTACAAACTACTGGGCTACTGGGACTTGGGGAGACATGTGGGAAGGCCCATGTGCCTGATCTCAGTGCAGGAAGGAGAGTCCTGTGCCTGAGCCTGGAAGCAGTTAGAAGGGCCTTGGAATACAAACAAGAAGTTCTATTTTATTCCGGGTCTGATAAGGAACAACAACAGGAGACTCACGTGCTCATGGACCTAGACTAATTTAGGAAGACACTTGGGGACAGTGTGGAGAATGGGTTAGACACATTGGGAAGGATCCCTTTGGGTGCCTGCCCACAAAATACAATATTTATTGCTCGGACTTTGAAGAAAAATGGCGGCGTATTTCAGAAGTCGCCAGTTCCCAGACACGGAATGTTTGAAGCCATCTGTAAATTGTGTGGCTATCGTAAAGTGTTTGGGTTCCGAATTGTGGTTAGGTTCCCAGGTTAGCCCACAGAGCCATGGGAGAGGTGAAATGCCCTGCGCTTAGTGAAAACCAGCAGCAGCACTGACGGCGTGAAACAAAAGAGATGAGCGATAAACTGGAAAAACAAAGGGGTTTTAGTGCTTTCTCCTGGATTCTGGAGCAGGACTCCAAGTGCTTAATGAGAAGCTGAGAGGGAAGAGCCTGGTGCTCTGCAGGAGAGTCCATGCTGTTCCCGGAACGCTTTTTAGCTTAATAATGGCTCTGGTCCCTCATTTACTTCACACCTTTGAGTTCTTTCTTCCCTCTGTACCCTCCCCAGTGCTGGCCTTGAGGATTAGTGCTATTTTGTAGGGCTCATAAATAGAATAGGGGAAAAAAGAATAGAGATTTCCCTAACTTAGCAAAAATGGAAAGACCGAAGTAAGGACCAGAAGTCCGCAGAGGGAGAGGGCTTGCAGTGGGTGGAATTCACTTAGATGTCTAGGATCAAAGTCTGGAAGGGATGGGAGGGGGGGGAGGAGAAGCTGGTGGGGACCCGTTCTAAGTGGCGTCCACCAGGTGGTGCCACGAGCCCAGCATAGCCCAGCCTGTAGTTCGGAGGCCCAGCCTCTCCCCATCCTCACTGGGATGTGGGATGGTAACTTTGGGGAGCTGCGTTTTGCCTTTGATAAACCCACCCAACGATTATTGTAATTTTGATATTCAGATGCTCCCATTTGTCCCATTTCATTCTAAGTGCGTCCCGGTGATTTCTGGCAGTTTTGCTTGACTGACAGGCATCGATTTGGCCCTACATGAATACGGTGTGCCATCAGCCATTAGTCAATCAATAAACAAGCATTTATTGGACACCGACAGCGGAGCGTCGGTGCCTGGAAGCCAGGAAGTCCGAGATTCAAGTCTTTCTTCTGAGACTTTGGTCCTTAAGAAGTCATTTCATCTCTCAGAGACCAGAAAGTCTCTGAAGGTTACAGAGAAGGCCCTGACCTGCATTGGTTGGAGGGGTTTCTGCCCTGGGAGTTCCCCATGTCACAAAAATTGCCTTTTCAGGCCTTTGGCCCATTTTCCAGGCACTGCGACATGCTAAGAATACAACAGTTCCTGCCCTCAAGTAGCTTACATTCTCTTGGGGAAAGCCATAATAACCTTCCCCTTATCTGTGGCTCTATTTTAAGAATGAGTCACTGTCTTCCTGATCTGTATGACTCACTAGGCAAGCGCCTCGTCCCAATTTAGGAGTAGAGAAGTGGAAAGGATACAGGGTTTGAAGGCAGAAGATCAAGTTTTGACTCTCAGTTTTCCATCACACTCTATCTAGAGCTCGGTCTGTGTTGGGGAGAAAAAAAAAAGGCTGAATTCAACTTAAAAATAGGATTGGCCAAATGGAAAAGGAGGTACAAAAGCTAAGAAAATAATTCATTTAAAACTTATTTTATATAGAGAAACAGATCAAGGACAAGAAGAATAGAAAAGAAATACAAAATAAATAAAGCATTGTCATGTGCCCAACAGGATGTCAGGTTGAATTCAAAATATGTAACAACAAATTACCAGTTCAAGAAAGGATATATAATATTAAAAGAAATTATATTTATGAGTCACCATCTTTTCTTTACTTTCTTATAGATTGTTCTTTTGTTTCGGCTTGTATTTTTTTTACTTTATTTTCCCCCCTTTCATCCCCCTCCACCTCAAGCAGGCTGTAGTAAATAACATATATATTTATGTATATGAAAAAATAGACAAATACATATACACATATGCCCCTAAGCATCTGTAAAAAGAACTGTGTTCTAACTTATCCTTTGGCAGAATGATCTGAATCTTGTGAGCTCATCATCTTAAATTCCCGTCCAAGATCATGGAGTGACAGGCCCTCTCCAAAGGGGAAGAAAGAATGAGGGACATTTCCCCTCCCTTGAGGAACTTTAGTCTTCCTCCTGCTTTTGAACAGTCATCCCACCAGAGAGAGAATGACCGAACGAGTCACGCTGTCTGAATGCAGTGGACAACATGGCGCTTGAGATGCTGTGAGTGGGAAGGTGACCCATAGCAGACCCTGGAGCGGGGATCCATGTTTAAGAAAGTTGGTATTGGGAAAGGATACTGAGAAGTAATAGACTGAGAGGGATAATTTGATGGAGGGACATTCTTACCCTTTTCTGACCCGGAATTTCCATCTAACCACTTTGGAGCTGAGTAGAATTCTAAAGATCAGAGAATGAGGGAGGAAGAGACAACATCAGCCATTGATTGGACGTTCCATCCTTCTGTAAATGAGGAGCCCAGAGAGATGGGACTCACAGGGGCAAGAGTTGATTTGAAACTTAAGCCCCCGGGCTCCCCTCCACCATGCTGCTGCTCCCCTGGGGAGCGTGCAGGAGGGTATAAGCTCCATCCTCCATGATACTCTTGAGGATGAACCTCGATCCCAGCTCAGCCTCCCCTGGAGAGGAGGCCCTGTTCTGGAAGTCCGGTGCCCCTCTGGGAGCTTAGAGGGCCAAGGAAGCCGGTGTCTCACTCCCCTTTAAGCACTTCGGCGCCTTCCAGCTGGGTCTCTAAATCAATGGGAGGCAAGGCGAGGCTGGCTGGCTCTTGATGAACTCCTCCGCAGGGTGTATTTCTTAATCAGGACCTCATCAAATGGGAATCTAAGAGGAGATCATCAAAGCAAAGGCCGATACAGAGGCTTCTTTCTGAATTAGCACAAGTAATAACTGGAGCAAGCCAACAGTAATCCTCCAAGAGATACCTGATGGCAACCATTTGCTCTTGCATTCTGGACACAAACTCCCTTTTTCTATATGGTAGGGTCATGAGAGGGGGTGACTCCCTGATGAAGGGGTTCTGTGGCCTTTGTGCGCCTGTACTCGGTAGCCTCATTATTTTGAGAATTATTGAAGGGAGTCAGTGTGGGGAGGCTAATGACTGCTCCACTCATCATCTCCTTGTAGGTGAGAAAGACAATCAGACTCCTTCCGTGTGAGTGACCTTTGTGACCATGACGAACCCTTCTTAAGGCTTTGCTTTCGATGAACTGTTAAGTCTGGAGACTTTAATTGTCTGGCAGGAAGATGGTGGCTCCCCCAACGGACGCAAGCCAGGGACCTCCCTGCACCAAGCTGGCGTTTGATTGTTTGGGGGCATCTGGCTGGGAGTCCTCCCCAGCCTGACTGTGTCTTTGGTCATCTCCAGGATCTTATCCGTAGCAGCGTCCTAGACTTTTGAACAAGTCAGCATTGAAAAGAGGCAGTAATTTGATGTTTCGATCTCTCGCTGTTTTTTATCTCACCCCATTGGTGAGGTTTTAGAGAAGAAGCTGCCGCCGGCCAGCCCCTTCTATCCTGCGTGAGACACTGTACCGGAATTAGTGAGATGGGCGCCTTCATCCAAGTTGTCATTAGGAAGCACTTAACACTCCGGTCAATGGTAGTTGCTGAGCAAGTCAAGTCAACAAGCATGAATTAAGCACCTGCTGTGTTCCAGGCACTAGGCTCAGTCTTAGGGACAGAAAGAAAGGCAAAAACAGTCCCTGTCCTCAAGTGGCTTCTATACTATTAGGCAGAAGCACAATACAAAGTAAAGTGATGGCCAGGGCTAGCCGCTTGGGAGAATCCCACTCAAGGAAGGCAGCATGTAAGCTGGGCCATAAAGGAAGCCAAGGATCCTTGGAGGGAGACTTTTTGTCCATCTCATTTTTGCTGCCAGAATTTGGAGAGGAAGCCCAATTGTGGCAGAAGCAGCTCCGTTTTCTGGACAATCTCTGCCATATCAAGAATATCAAAGAGGGAACGTATTTTCTTTTGCTGTTGTTATCTTTTGTCAATCTTTCTTTTTAAACTGAATATATTTCTTAGCAATTAGTGCTAATAGCTTATTTATTAATTTCACTGTGTGCTGTATCCATTTTTTTGGTATTGCTCATATATCTCTTTAATAATATCTTTTATTCTGATTCTCTTCTCATTTGGGATGAGTACAATGTGTGTGTGTGTGTGTGTGTGTGTGTGTGTGTGTGTGTGTGTGTGTGTGTGTGTAAAAGTATCTGAATTTTATTTAGAACTCCCAGTCTGGGAATCTCTTTTATTTTATATAGATTATCAACTTGTCTATAGCTTATAATTTTAAGAAAGTTACCGGGTTACTGGGAAATAAAGTGACTTATCCATTGTCATTCTGCTGATTTGTGTCCAGTGCAGGACTTGAAGTCATCTTTGCCTAATATCATTGTCCTAAATTTTATAGCTGAGCCAACTGAAAGCTGATGAAGTCTAAGTGATGGGGCTGCGGTCATGTCGCTGATGTTTCCCAGGCAGGAACGAACAAGAGTCTTGCTGCCTTCATGAGTGGCCTCTTGTTCACTCTTCTGTGCTCTCGTATCTCTCTCTCTCTCTCTCTCTCTCTCTCTCTCTCTCTCTCTCTCTCTCTCTCTCTCTCTTTCTCTCTTTCTTTCTCCTCTCTCTGTCTCTGTCTCTCTCTCTGTCTCCCTCCTCTCTGTCTGTCTCTCTCTCTGTCTCTGTCTCTGTCTCTCTCTTTCTCTCTTTCTTTCTCCTCTCTCTGTCTCTGTCTCTCTCTCTGTCTCTGTCTCTGTCTCTGTCTCTCTCTCTGTCTCCCTCCTCTCTGTCTGTCTCTGTCTCTGTCTCTCTGTCTCTCTCTCTTTTTCTCTCTTTCTTTCTCCTCTCTCTGTCTCTGTCTCTCTCTCTGTCTCTGTCTCTGTCTCTGTCTCTCTCTTTCTCTCTTTCTTTCTCCTCTCTCTGTCTCTGTCTCTCTCTCTGTCTCCCTCCTCTCTCTCTCTCTCCTCTCTCTCTCTGTCTCTCTCTGTCTCTGTCTCTCTCTCTTCTCTCTCTCTCTCTCTCTCTCTCTCTCTCTCTCTCTCTCTCTCTCTCTTCTCTCTCTCTCTCAGTGTAGGATTATGTTTTCTTTAAAATTCAATACTTGAAAGATATGTTTGAAGATAAAAATCAAACTTTATAATTATACAATTAAATTATTTTTCCATTTCATTCACAAAAAAAAAAAAGAAATTGGGTAGATTTTATTCCTCTAGAATATTTATCACATGACATTCCTTTGAGTTATGAACTTGGAATTAGACAAAGGATTTAGTAATTAATTTTCCTTGATTAATCAGATATTTCAGATGATCATTGCACTCCAGCATAAAACAGAGTCTAATTCCTGGCAGAGCTGCCCTTTGTTTGTAGAGAATGTTAGTTTTATTTCTTAGAAGAGTCCCCACACAGCAAACAATCTGATCCCACGGAAAGATCTGTGTGCTTCAGTTCAGCATGGACAGGGATCTGGCATGTAGTAGGTGTCTAATAAATGTGTTGAATGAAATAGTGACTGAGCAGATGGAAAGAAGGAGAGATTGTGATGGAAGAGAATGAATTAGTGCAACTGAAGGTAGAAACATTGGTATGGATTTCTATTTCTCTTTTATAAACATCCACATACACTTGGCTGTAGCCAAACTCTGTGCCCCCGGGGTATCTCTGCCCTGTTTTATCTCCGTCTCTTTCTTTGCTCATCCTATTTCTTGTTCTGGGACATCTTCTCTGTTCTCCTTGCCACCATTCCACCAGGTTTCTCACCTTCAAAGCCCAGCTCCAATGGCCACTTCTCTAAGGAGGGACTCTTCCCTGATCTCACCAGCTGGCGGTGACCTCCTCTTCCACAGATCTCTCCTATCATGTAACTCACCTGTTTCACACATCCTTCCCAAAGTCCTATTTTGGGTCCTAATTCTTGATGTCCATGTCTTCCCCACACATATTCCTGAAAGGCAGGCTTCATGAGAGTGGGGATCATGTCTCATTTCCCAATTATATGTAGAGATCACTTGATAAATGAATGAATGAATGAATGAATGAATGAATGAATGAAGTGAACATAATGCACACACTGGGTACTTGTGAACATTTACGTAGAGACTTTTACCTGCTGACATCTTAAAATCTGAAACAAGAATTCCTAAGATTAAAATGTAAGATCCATTTAAGATACCTTCCTTCATTACTTTCTTCATCAGTAAATATATGGAGAGCGTGCTGTATGAAAATACCGCCTACAAATTTAAATGAAAATGTAGCCCCCCAAAATACTCTTGTACAAGGCTTTCAATTCAGGTGAGTAAATGACCGGGCGAAGTGACGTTCAGGAAACAGTTGGAGAAGGGAGGAGGATCATCTTTGCCCTTTTTAACTTGCACAAAACCAGTTTAGAAGTAGCCACCATTTCAAGCATTTTTTTCCTTTTCTATCTTGTCCCAGTGGCCACTGACAAGGTAGCAGTTTAGAAAATTGGGGGGTCCTCCTAAAAGGCAACATTGGCCCTTAGGGCTAGTGACCAGCCATTCATGAAACCACCGTGACCATTCTCCCAAAAATTATGTGTGGGAAATGGGATCTATTGAAATACTCACTTCCCCCTTATGGAACTCAATGCTTCCCCTCCATCTTGGCTTGTTCCAGTATATGGAACAAAGCCTTTTACTGGCTTGTATTCTACGATTAAACTGTCATTTTGCCACAAAACAGGGAAAATGAATAGACTGTCTTTCTTCATTGAAAGGAGGACACTGTTGCATAATTTATTTTTGCTATCACTGAATAGATTTCAGGGCCTGGTTTGAAGCGATGAAAGTAGTATCTCTGTCAGTCTGTCCAACACTGAACAGGGCCAGTGACGGTCCCAGAAGACTGATTAAGATGGAGTCTGTGAATGATAATGAGAAGGCAGTGTCATATTTTCAGTAAAGATTGCCACTTGGGACATGGACATATATTAGTTTCATTCATGGTGAGATGTCAGAGTCCAAGAGCTCCTAAATTTTTTTTTACCTTGCCTAGTATAAGAAAGTATTTATAACTTAACTTTTTTGATCAACTAGTATTTCTACTGAAAAAAAAAATCGTCTGCGATTTTCAACTATTAAAACTCTGTAATTTTAATGGTAGATTAGAAAAAAAATCTACCTGCCATATTAATCTACAGAATAAAATATCTTTCCCTAGATCTAATCAAGTATTTTAATTTTCCTTGAATTCATCCATGGGAATATTTTCTTTCCTAGTGCAAAAACTGAACTCTCTTCCACTTGATGAGTTGCCTCTTTTCTGTGAGCTGTTTCCCATGAGGTCCTTGATGTGGTCACTTGCTGGATTTTGGGAGGGAAGATTGTCCATGGCCTTCCCTATGTCAGTTTTGGTTCTAAAAAAGAGATTGAGGGTGATGGCAGAGAACATCCTGTCATTTCTACAATATGGGGGAAGTGGAGCATTGAAAACTGCTTGTACCAACACAGATCAGCAATATGTCTGTGACTACCTTCGAGGGTGATTTGGGACATTAAGAGGTTAAGTATGTTGTGTCCTATTGAACCAGGGTCTTCCTGGCGACAAGATTTGTTCCTCCATCGACTATAATGCTGCCTTTCTGTGTGCTAAATGTTGGTCTCCTTATTGTTAATAGAATTGAACCGAACTGAGAATGGAGCAGGGATTGGTTCACTTTAACATTTGACAAGCTTCTGAATTTTCTTCTCCCCCATTCCGTTTTTGATTTTGCACTCAGATTTTTCTTTCTACATCTCCCCCTTTCCCCCCCCCATTTCCATAGGAAATAGTGGGATACTGATTAGGACTAAGCAAAATTAAATTCCTTTTTTCGTTTCACATTAACATCACCTTCCCTGGTCTCCCCATCTCAGAGGAAATATCCCCTCAGTAAAATGTCAAGCGAACTCCTTCCACCACTCACGGCTCCATTTTCCGGGAGCTTTAAAAATCCAAGTTGAAGCACTCATCAAGCCAAGTGGTTGCTCTGTCTAGCCTTTGATTGAAATTAAACTCAAGTGTGCTTGATAACTAAAAATCTGTTCATTCTTTTACTGAGAAAAGTGCTAATAGAAAGGGGCGGCATCCAGTGTTCCCAGGAGATAATCTTTTCACTTTGGGTCCAAATTCAGACCTTGCCTTCCACACACAAGACCCATATTTAGCAGCTGTTAGAACCTGACCTTAGATTTGTGCTTTGCATTCCTATAATGATTTTTAAAATATTCTAATATATGTCTAGGAAGATCTGCGATCAATACGCCAATGGTTCTGGAATGACAAAGTGCTGCGATATTCCTCTGTAATTTAAAGATGATTAGCTGATGGAGGTTATGATCAATACCCTACAGAAAGATAAATTAATTGATATCATCCTTTCAGGATGATAAGGGGCCTATCGGAGGCGGGTTGTGACTAATGAAGCTGCTTCCTCTTCTATAAGGGCCATTTTTTACATGTTGTATTCTCACTAAATCATAGTTATGCCATCATTCATTTACATGGAAAACATAAGCTGCAGACAAACCCAGTTCCTTATTAAAATGATCTTCATTTGAAAAGAAATTATCTGCAAATAGTAGTGAACAATATCTTCTAAGTTAAAATATATTGCTGGGGGGGGGGGAGGTCTCTTCATTTGCATAAGCCTTTAAAAAACTATCTGAATAAGACAGGGATTGAATACTATTAGACTTAATTACAGCAAGTCCCTAAAGATTGCATTATATGCAATTCAAGCCCAAATTGTTGTGATTCTCTTGCAGTGACCCGTCTTGGAGTTGGAAGAGCTGTCTGCTGACTTCCTTTCCAATTAAATTCAGCCTCCTCTTCCTGAGAACCTGTATTTCCAGACAAATTAGGCTAGAGAGTCTTAGATATATAGGAATTCAGATAAATCTCCCCTAAACTGAAGCAGCGATAGATTTGAAAAAGAAAAGTTCGCGAGAAGGAGCATAGGATAAAAGTAATTAGCCTGTACCTTCAAGAAGCCCTTTGTGCTTGCTTTATTGGTTAGCTCAATGTGTCCTTTGCCACTGAGATGCATTTTTATGCTTTTATTTTTTTTATCCTACAGTTGCTCAGAAGATTGTCGCCACCAGGAAGAAACAACAACTTTCTATAGGACCCTGCAAGTCATTGCCCAACTCTCCCAGCCACTCCTCCGTGTGCTCCGCCCAGGTCTCTGCAGTGCATATCAGTCAGGTGAGGAAAGGAAATATGGGGGCTCGCAAGAAAGGCTGGTCACTGTGGGGTCTTGCCCACATTGTTTACGCCTGCTTCTGCGTGGGCTTCCTCTTCCATTTCTGTGATTGCAGTGGTAAATAACAGCGCCTTTGCACCAATTTGATATCAGATGCTGCTGTCGCCGAGGGGCTTGACTTTTTTGTTGTTATTTTATTGGGAACATCCCTTCCTGCTCTCCTTCCCCCAGCCGCTCTTTTGTGTTTCCTGCTGACCCAAGTCAAGCCACTGGTCAGGGGCCAAGTTGTGCGAATGCTCTCGGTGTTGTTTTCAATTAGCTGACCTTGGCCGGGTGCTTGGCAGCTCAGCCAATGAGTGGTGGTCACCGGCCGACCTCCCCGGTTAATCTGAGTTTTGTGCTTATGTTGTAGAACGCTGTTTCATTACAGTTAGCTCCTCCTCTCCCTTCCTCCCGGGAAAGTAATCCCCTTTCCACAAGGAGTGGGAAATCTGCAGAACGGTTCATGTAGGAACTGAGGGCTAAGGATGTAAGGGATGGTTGTGGAAGAAAAAGAACGGCAAAGTGCTCTGCCTACATTTTCCCCCAAAATTGAGGAAGGGATTCACACGAACCTGCCTGAGGAGACTGAGGCTGGGAGGATTTAGGCCACTTTTCCCGAGTTGTCTGAGGTAGATGCCATGTTCACAGAGGAAAGAGGTCAGGGCAGTGTCCCCCTTCCCTGGCTCAGGAAATCCAACGGCCATTGTGGGAAGGGTGCTATGGTGGGCCTGCCATTGAGCAAGCATTTATTGAGCACCTACTGTGTGCCAGGCACTGGGGAGATAGAAACAGAAAGGAAAGAACCCCTGCCCTCCAGAGAAGGAAACCTTTTGCCTTTTATATGTACAAAGCATAGCAGTGTCAAGAGGAAATCATTGGAATGAGATTTGCTCTTTTTACCTGTTTGTGTCAGGAAACTTGAAGCCCCCTCTCCCCCCAGCTCAAGGGGCCATGCTTAGATGCTATTAAACATAACTTTATCCCTTGGATGCAGCGCTTAAAGGAAGGAGAGGGCTTGGGCTTGAATGTAGACAGGAAGCTTACAGGGACCCCGCTTGGGTAGGTGAGCGAGCTGAGGCCCACCCAAGTGAAGGGCCTTACCCCTCAGGGAGTGACCGAGGAGGTCTCCCGGCCCAGCTCCCCTCCCTCTAGCGCGGGCCCTTTCCTTTCCAGCTTCCTTCTCTCCGGAAAACATGGAGGTGATGTTGGAGACACTGGAGGGGGAAGCTCTCTTGCAGTGGGATGGCCACAAGTTCAGTGTTAAGGTCTGGAGGCTCAGACGGGCCGCTACAAATGCACGGGAGCCGGGGGGTCGGTCAGTCCTGTGACAGACGGCCGTGGCTCTGGACCCAAGTCCGGGTCCCCCCGTCTGCATGGCAAAGCCTCAGCCCCTAGAGTAGAGGAGGCAGGGCCTGTGTCTCACCTGTGTCCCCAGCGCCTAGTCCATCCCAGATGCTTAACAAATGCTTGTTGAATGACTGAATGAATGCCCGCGTGAAGACCTGAGCCCCTCACTGATGGACGCGCCTGCTTTTGATCGTTGCAGACGAGTAATGGAGGAGGGAGCTTGAGTGATTATTCATCCTCCGTCCCGTCCACTCCCAGCACCAGCCAGAAAGAGCTACGAATTGATGTCCCTCCTACTGCCAACACTCCGACTCCTGTCCGCAAGCAGTCCAAGCGGCGATCCAACCTATTCACAGTGAGTGTCACCCCCGAGAACGAGGGGATGGGCTTTGGAAGGCCTTGCGACCGATGCTGGGCCGCTCGGGCCCTCCCTGTTGAATCAGTCCAAAGGAAAGTAACGTTCACGGAGTGATGAGGCCCTGAGAAAACCCCTCCCTTTGCTCATTAAAACAAAGAAACTCAGTCAATGAAATAACGTAGTGTTGGTGGGTTTGGGCCTTCCCCCAAAACCCTGATTTTTGATGAGCCTGAAGTGAGACACATCAGGTCTGAAGGGCTCGCCACGCCAGCTCCGTTAGTGAAGTGGGAGCGCCTGCGTTTCCATTCCACGCAGCAGGTTTCCCGCTTCCCCAGGGGAGGGCCGTTCAGAACCAGAGGGACTGCGCCCTCCCTGTCCCAAGGATTTGGAAAGGGCCGTGCCTTCCGAGCCCAGGACCCCAAAGCGACCTGATTCCCCAGAGCTGCCGCTGCTCAGGACATTTCCAAGCTAACATCCATCCGATCCCATTTGGCAGGCATTTGTTAAGCTCCTACTATGTGTCAGGCACTGTTTGCAATACATGGGCTGCAGGAACAGGTGAGACAAATGTGAGGACCTTGCGCTCTCCCAGCTGGGGCTGGGTCCCTGCTAGGAGGAGAAAAACAGATGTCCAGAGGGAGGAGAAGGAGGAGGAGGAGGAAGAGGAGCAGGAGAGCTGCCTCCCTGTGGTGCTGAGTGATGTGCAGAGCGTGCAGGGTGCTATGTCCATCCTCATAGCTGGTGAAGGAGGCGCAGTCATTGTAGAGAGGGTCAATAAACACAAAGTAAATTCAGAGCACATTCCTAGTTGGGGGGGGGCCTGTGGGCACTGGCCAGAGGGCACAAAGAGAAGGACTGAGGAAAGGGGGTGATGGAGCACGCCAGGGCCAGTCCTGGGCAAAGACAGGAGCTGAGGGATGCCCGTTTGTCTGAAAAGAGGTTGACCTGGGGAGCCACTGCTCAGCCTAGAGGTAACAGAGAGCCAGCGGAGATTCTTGAGCTAAAGAGCGCACATTCTCAGAAGCAACAACCATTCCTTCAAGGTCATTTCCTTCTAGCAATGGGCAGTCTAGATCAATGGATGGATGGATGGATGGATGGATGGATGGATGGATGAATGGATGGAAGGATGGATGGATGGATGGATGGATGGATGGATGGATGGATGGATGGATGGATGGAAGGATGGATGGATGGATGGATGGATGGATGGATGGATGGATGGATGAGTGGATGAAAGGATGGATGGATGGATGGTTGGATGGATGGATGGATGGATGGATGAATGGATGGATGGATGGATGGATGGATGAATGGATGGATGGATGGATGAATGAAAGGATAGATGAAAGGATGGAAGGATGGATGGATGGATGGATGGATGGATGGAAGGATGAAAGGATGGAAGGAAGGATGGATGGATGAATGGATGGGTGGATGAGTAGGTGGATGGGTAGATGGATGGGTGGATGGATGGATGAATGGATGGATAGATGACAGGATGGAAGGATGGATGGATGGAAGGAAGGATGGATGGAAGGAAGGATGGATGGAAGGATGGATGGATGGATGGATGGATGGATGGATGGATGGAAGGAAGGATGGATGGAAGGAAGGATGGATGGACGGAAGGATGGATGGGTGGATGGATAGATGACAGGATGGAAGGATGTATGGATGAATGAATGGATGGATGGTTGGAAGGATGAAAGGATGGATGGATGGATGGATGAATGAATAGATGGATGGATGGATGGAAGGATGGATGGATGGATGAAAGGATGGAAGGATGTATGGATGAATGAATGGATGGATGGTTGGAAGGATGAAAGGATGGATGGATGGATGGATGGATGAATGGATGGATGGATGGATGAATGGATGAATGGATGGATGGATGGATGAAAGGATGGAAGGATGGATGGATGGATGAAAGGATGAAAGGATGGATGGATGGATGGATAGATGAGTGGGTAGATGGTTGGATGAGTAGGTGGATGGAAGGATGGATGATGAGTGTGTGGATGGCTGGGTGGGTGGATAAAGTAGATAGAAGAGACAGAGTGCGAATGCACTAGTGACCATTTATTCAGAGTGACACTGATACAGAAAGAAGCAGCCCTGCCCTCTAAGAAGTTATATTCTAATGGAGGGAGGGGGGAAGGGAGGAGAGGCACTCGCCATGTAGAGATGCCTGGAAAGTCCTGAGGATGCCCCTCTCCTCAATCATGAACATTCCGGTGCTAACGTCCACGTTGTTGGGTCAGAGTAGGAAGTGGGCCAAGATGGCCGGAAGTGAGGCTTGGGTTTTGGCGAGAGAAATTCAAAGCTCTAAGTCTTGATTTTAAAAAACAAATAAATAAACAAACATACTTTCTAGAACTTGGGAAAGAAGGTAGGAGAGCCAGGGAGGAAGCGGGGGGAAGAATCTTTCCTGGCTGGCTGAGACCTGGTTCTTTTTCCCTTTGTTCACTGGGGAGCCCTGGCCCTAATAGGAGGTCAGCAGAACCCTCCCAGGCCTCCACAAAACCCGACTCCCCGACCCTGGAGAGCTAAAGGGGGCTCGGGCTTAGTGGGACCCTCCAATCAGAAGGTTCTTATTGATAGTGGATGAGACGCCTCGGGCACCCGCCTTTCTGAACGGGGCCCTCAGTCATCGCTGCGGAGCAGCTTGTTGTTGATCAGCTGGTGTGACACTCAGTGCTCCTCCTGTCAGTCATTCCTCTTTCCTTGTTGTGAGAATAAAGTAGGGGAGGGGCTCTGGGAGGGAGAAGCGGAGCCCAGCCTCTTTTCCCACCAAATAATAATGAATTTCCTTCCGCGGTAGAATGCCTGGCTTTCCAGAAAGGGGAGGGGGGAGCCGTGGGACTCTGGCTCTGCTGCTGAGTCAGACCTGGTGTGGCCCTGGCGGGGCCCGGCCTCCAGCCTCAGCCTCCTTCACGTACAATCCGAAGGCTGAAGTGAGGGGCCCCGGCCCCAGCAGGAGGCCAGAAGGATCCTCTCAGGTCTCCACAAAGCCTCCGTATGAGAGCCGAGGATGCTCCGGTTCTGTCTGCGATCGTGGGGGCGGCTGCAAGAGACGCCGAGGGCAGTGAGGAAGCGCCCGTCTGCCAAGTGAATGCCGTGGCCTGGGGTCGGGACACCGAGGACCGGGAGGACTTCCTGCTGGAGGAGGCAGCCCCCCTTCCCCCTCCCCATGTTGTCCTCCTGGAGTGGGCACGTGGGGGAGGGGCTGCATCATTCACTTTTGGGGAAAAGGCTCCGAAAGGCAGTGTTCGGGCAGCAGAAACCCCGAGGACCCCAGCTGGGACAGCGCCGGGAGAGAACAGAATGGTGGCCGGGGAGAGAAAAACTGCCTGAGCTCCTCTGGGAGCCTTTCCTGGGCTGCTCTGTGCTGGTCCAACTCTCGTGGGCCTATAGCTCGCTAAGGGCTGCTGAGCAAAACTGGCGGGTGTGGGAGTGTGTGGTTGTATGTGTGTGTAGTAAGATGGGTGAGGACGCCTGTAAGTGGTCGGGCGAGTGTGTGATTCTGTGTCAGAGTGTATGTGTGAGTGTGTGATTGTGAATGTGTGATTGTGAGTGTATTTGTGAGTGTGTGATTGTGAGTGTGTGATTGTGAGTGTGTGATTCTGTGTCAGAGTGTATGTGTGAGTGTGTGATTGTGAATGTGTGATTGTGAGTGTATTTGTGAGTGTGTGATTGTGAGTGTGTGATTGTGAGTGTGTGATTCTGTGTCAGAGTGTATGTGTGAGTGTGTGATTGTGAATGTGTGATTGTGAGTGTATTTGTGAGTGTGTGATTGTGAGTGTGTGATTGTGAGTGTGTGATTCTGTGTCAGAGTGTATGTGTGAGTGTGTGATTGTGAATGTGTGATTGTGAGTGTATTTGTGAGTGTGTGATTGTGAGTGTGTGATTGTGTGTGTGTGTAGTAAGACGGGTGAGGACGCCTGTAAGTGGTCGGGTGTGTGATTCTGTGTGTCAGAGTGTGAGTGTGTGTGAGTGTGTGTGTGTGTGAGTGTGAGTGTGTGTGTGTGTGTGAGTGTGTGTGTGAGTGTGAGTGTGTGTGTGTGAGTGTGTGTGTGTGTGTGTGTGTGTGTGTGTGTGTGTGTGTGTGTGTAGTAAGACGGGTGAGAACGCCTGTAAGTGGTCGGGTGTGTGATTCTGTGTGTCAGAGTGTGTGTGGAGGCCCAGGAAGGCAGACTCGCTCCTGCCACTAGATGTCAGTGTCGGCTCAGTAATGGACGGAGGCTTGGGAGCAGCGGGGGACGTCAGCCTCGGCCTCATCCATCTGCTCTGGTTTCTCTGGGCCGGAGCCCCCAGGGTCACGGCGAGCCCCTGTGCCCCTGAGGTCGCGCTCTCCTCTGTGGGCCCGGCCTCCAATCACAGCCCGGCCTCGTGAGAGTCTGGGCCGAGGCCTCCAAGGCCCGGGGACCCTCCACGTCGAGGCCCTATGGCACTGCGGCCTAACACTGAGGACCCAGGAGCACGGAGGCTCCCCCCATCCCATCCCAGCACTCGCGAGGGTCACCGCGTCCCAGTGGAGCACGTTTACTCGCTGAGGGGTCTCTCAGGATCTCTGCCGGGGCCCCAGGCCGCCCACTTCTGCAGAGACGTCCAGCCCCCGACATGCATTAGTCGGCGTCTCATGTCTCTGCCTCAGTTTCCTAATCTGTAAAATGAGCGTGGTGAGAGCGCCTGGCTCCCAGGCTTGTGCCGGGCAGGAAATGAGACGTTTATAAGCCCTCCGTAAACCTCAGAGAGCTCCATAACACTGTGTAGGATGATCTGCTGTTATTAAAGCGCGTTAGTTTGTGCTCCGTGATTGTCGCTAGCTCGATCAAGAAGCTAAAGTTTCCACATAAACACAGATTAGCTCTTGGGGGTTTGAGCCAAAGGACCCGAGTTCAAATCCTACCTCAAGCTACTTTTGCCGCTAAGAGCCGCAGGTACAAAGACAGAGGGAGAGGCGGAAGGAGCCGCCCTGACGGGGCCCCCGCCACGCGCCCCGCTCGCTCATCACGAGCTTCGACTGCAATGCTTCTGGCATGGTCCCTCTCCGTGTGGGTGCCTGTGGCTGCCACGCCCAGTGTGTGACCGCGGTTTTCTCCACACCTCGGAGGGGTGGGATTGACCGCTTGTCCTGGGGACGCCGTCAGCACCAGGAGGTGCCCTGTCCTAAAACGTCCCTGCTCTGCCCCGTGCCAGTGTGTCACCAGCGTCTTACCCAGAAGCCTTGGAATCAGGGAGGGAAGGACCTCGGCCCCCCGATGGCCATCCAATGGTCTGTGATGACGTCACTGAGAATCCACTCTCCCACACTCCCACCTGCCCCTGCCTGGGCCATTCCTTCAGACACATGTTTACTGAGCTCTTAGGAAGGAGGCGGCAACTGAAGAGTGAGAGGATCCGTGCTCCAGAATGACCCGACCCTTACTGGCTGTGTCACTCCAGGCACCTCATTTCCCCTCTCTGCCTCAGTTTACTCATCTGTACAGTGGGGATAATAGCAGTGCCTCCTTCACAGGGTTATCATGAGAAGAAATAGGATAAAACTGTGGAGCATCTTGTCCCCCTGAAAGTGCTGTTTGTGATTAGGCCCCACACGTGTGCACAAATACAAAGTGAATGAAGGTGATGGGATAGCAGCCAGGGACCGGGCTCTCTGCACAGGGCAGTGCGTGGGGTGAATCAGGAGGGACTCTAAGCCCGGGGCCTGCAGGGAAGAGGAGCCACATGGAGTCCAGCGCTCGGATTCCCAACTGCTTCAGTTGTACCAAAAAGTGGCCCTGAGCCGCCGGCAGCGGCCTCGGTGAGCCTGGTTTTCCTCAACTTTGCACTTGCTTTCACAAGCCGGTTGGGCACCGACGCCCACTTAATGAAGCCAGACAAAAAACGTTATCCTGAAAAGGGAAGTGCCAGAGAAACAGCCTCTTCTTCCTCCTGTGCTTGTTTTTGAGTAAAAGAAAAATGGAGGCCCCTGCGGAGGACCGGCTCCCATCACTGGCGCAGCCTTCATAGTCCGAGTAACAAGAGAATAAGAAGCTCTTCCTTCATTGCCTCCATTTGTGTCCCTCTCCGAGCCACAGCAACATGATTTTTGTCATTGATTCCAATGGAGAATTTCTCGGGACAGCCCCAGCGCCTGCGTGGAGGTGACTTATATTTCTCCTTGGGGAGAAAAAAGCAGGAAAAAGTTAAAACCCAAAGCGGCAGGAAACGGGTCTTCTCCTGCAGACCCCAGTCTCCTGCAGACCCCAGTTTTTAGTGGCGGGCCAGTCCTGCAGGCACGGGCTGCCGTGTCGCCTCCGCTGCATCTGCTTCTGGTCACAAGGACACGAGTATGGAAGTCTTTGGGTCACATGTTGCCCTGACTTTCTTGTTTGGGACTGGTGGAAAGATCTCGTTTTAGCAGCGAGGTCTCCTACAGACCAGAGAGAGAACTCCTGTTCTTCCAGGGGCCATTCGGGACCTCTGGTCTCTCTAAGAAGATAAAGTGGAGAACAAGTCATGCTATGCTTGGGTCTGGAGCACCGATAGTGGGTGGAATCCCGAGGCTTGTCGGAGACCTGCCCTCACGGGGCGTGTGCCCTTGGGCCGCTGTGCGGGGCAGCCCCGTCTGTGCCTCGACTGTTTGGGGACGTGATCCTTGTTGTGTACCCTCGATGCCAAAACAGAGAATCAGCTGAGTTCTTCCCATTTGGAAACCCCATACATTAACGGTGTTATTGCTGTTTCCCTCACTAAGATGGGACAAAGTGCCAACAGACCCAACGGCTGCTGAATGCCAACCGACTGTGTTCTGTCAACTTGTCCACCATGGCTGGGGATAATCCAACAAATGGAGCTCCAGGAAAATGGAGAGCGGCTATTTCCACAGTGCCGGAAAAATGGTCCGTGCTGGAGAAATTATCTTCTCTCTTCTTCAACTTTGTAGTCACCAAAAAGGCACCCAGCATGTGCCCTTTTGTGAATTATTTGCCTACTGGGTATTGGGATGCAGACGTCTTTACCACAGCCCTCTACTAAGAGCCGGGGGCGGGGGGCGTAAGACAGGCAGAGAAAAGAGTACTTTAAGGCAGCATGGGAAAAGGGCCAGGGATCCAAGAACAGGTTGCTGGAGGGAGTCTCCAAGCTGGAAATCCCCAAGCGTCCTTTCCCTCTGTTCAAGACTCTGACTCTCAGTGTGTTTCTGTCTCCTTCGTGCCCCCGGACACACAGCCTGAGGAAATCGCCCATCTGGGTCAAAACCAAATCAAACAGTCTCTTTCCTCCGCCCTGCCTCGGCCGTCTGGTTTTATTCTCCATTTAACGACCTCTGCCCCTCCTAAGTCACCCCGGGCACCGCTCCTGGACGGCGGTCACCGGATCGGCCCCTTGGCCCGTCCCTCCCCTGCCCACCCAGCATCTCTCCTGGCACTGCCACCGCTTCCCCTTCCCCTCGAACCCAGCCTTCCCGAGCTCCTGTGCCGTCGCGGCGGCACCGGACACCACTCCTTTCTCCATTTCATATATCATCTAAGATTTGAAAAGCACATGAAAATGTTTCCCCATTTTCAATATTGCGTGAGTAATGTTCCCATTGAAAAGTAATGGAGTGAAGTTGTCACTTGTCAGGAAGGTTATTAAGGAGGACGAGTCCCAGATCTTTCTCTCATAATAAAATAAATCTGTCAGAAAATCATTTTGCTCACACGTTCTCGTGCCGTAAAAGACAGGGCCCGGGATGGGGGCACTCCTCACGGTTCGCTTTAAGTAAACTCATTGTGTATTTCCTCGTTTCTGGAAAGGAAAAAAGTAGAGCCCCGGTCGTTTCAGTCGGCAGAACCGACGTGCCGAACGGAGGCGGCTCTCCCCCTCGGCCTGCGAGCCCCCCCCCGAGCCTGGGCACGTAGCCCGAAGGATGCTGGGGAGTCGTATTTATTTAGCTCCAACAGAATCAGACAGCGACTTGACTTTGAGGTTGCTACTTTCTCACCTCCCCAAAGCGATAAAAAAATTAAATGAACTTGTGACTAATCAAGGGCGTGCCATTAAATTGCCCTGCCAAGCCGTTAATAGAATTTTAAAAGTCATTCCGGCATTAATTAAATATATAAATCGATACAGTAGGTTTTCCAAATCTGGAGTTCAAACCCCCTCTTTTTTTTTTCCTCCTTGTTACTATTAATGGAGGCTTGGAAAATGCCTTTTCCTGTTGGGCGTTACTTTCCTATATGGTCCATTGGTTTCCAGTAATTGAATTTTGAACTCTTAAAAAAAAAATTAAAAGATGATTTTGTGGAGGGGAGGTGGGAGAACAAAATGGGAGCTGTTTCAAGGGCCAAGTCCGGGGCTTCGGGAGGTGCATTGTCACCAAGATGCATGTTTCCCGAGCATGTCCCCAAAGGGGCAGAGCCCCCGTGTAGCCCGAGGGCAGCGTTTCTCCCATTTCTAACTTTGCTTTTCTCTGCAGTCTCGAAAAGGGAGCGACCCAGACAAAGAGAAAAAAAGCCTGGAGAGTAGAGCGGACAGCATTGGAAGTGGCCGTGCGATTCCAATTAAGCAGGTACGCGCCGCCCCCCCCCCTCGCCTTTCCACCGGAGCCACACCTCGGCCCCACGCTCGCTCGAGGATGCTGGGCCGGGAGCCGGGCGCGTTTGATGTGTGCTGTTGATGAATGTGGAAGTCACTCACTTGACATCAATTAGGAGAGGTTCCTGTGTGTATTAAAATGGGATCATTAGAATAAGAAGAGGGAAAATGTGACAACAGGCCCTAATGAAGTGCAGTCTGCCCGCTCGCATATGGAGGGCTCGGGGAGGCTGAGCTGGCTTCAAAGGCTGCCTTTGTGGCCGGCCTTTGATTGGGCCGTGCGCTGTGCCTGGCGAGGCTGCCGGTCCGCGGGGGTAAATCAGAGCGCGGTACAAGGGCCCCTTGTGATCCAGCCGTCGCCTGATGCGGCCCGCGCCGCCGCTCGCGCAGACGGACATCTGAACACCGTTTCAGGCTGGTTTGTAACAGCGAGGCAATTAGTTGTGATAATCTCAGCCCGTGCGTCAGCTGTGGGCTCTTGTTTGTAATTTGCTAATGAAGGAATTGTAACTTTGATTAGGCTTGGATTCATTTAGACCTTATTATATCGGCGCACATTTACAGCTGTAATGGGGGGCCTTAATTAAACTTCCTCATTACACAACAGGATTTGGAGTGGAGGGTTTGTTTTGGCCTGGGTGGCTAGCCTGGCGCAGACTTTCATTAGCCCCAAACTGGAGGCTAAATGGCCTGGACGGAGGCTGCTGTTTCTTAAGCAAAATCACCTTTTGGTCAGCTGACTCGGGCCAGGGACGCTCACCGGGAAGATGCCGATAAATAAGGCCCAGGGTTGGTGCTGGGTGCACTCTCCAAAGCAAAATAAGAGTGCCGGGGGGGGGGGGGGGGTAGGAGCTGGGGGAGGTCGTTCATCCTGCCGCAAAAAGTGGCTCAGGGACCTAATAATTTCCTGTTCCATTAAACCAGAAAAGAGGGACAGTGAGGATAGGAAAAGGAACAATAATAGAAGGAGGAAAGGGGAAAGCAAAAAACAGGAAGGAAGAAGAGGGAGGAAAGAGGCAGAATAGGAAGGATGGAAAAGGAAAAGAAAGAAAGGGAAGGAAGGGAGAGAGGGAGGAAGGAAGGAAGGAAGGAAGGAAGGAAGGAAGGAAGGAAAGAAGGAAGGAGGGAGAGAAGGAAGGAAAGAGGGAGGAAGGAAAGGGAGGGAGGGAGGAAGAATGGAAGGAAGGGAGGGAGGGAGGAAGGATGGAAGGAAGGGAAGGAAGGAAGGAGGGAGAGAAGGAAGGAAAGAGGGAGGAAGGAAAGGAAGAAAGGGAGGAAGGATGAAAGGAAGGAAGGAAAGAGGGAGGAAAAGAGGAGGGAAGGAAGGAGGGAGGGAAGGAAAAATGAAGGAAGGAAGATATGAAGGAAGGAAGGGAGAAAAAGAGAGAGAAAGGATAGAAGGAAGGAGAAAGAAAGGAAAGTGGAAGGAAGGAAGGAAGCAAAATAATAAGAGCAAGAGGAAGCAAGAAAAAAGAATAAGGAAGAAAAGGGAGAATGAAAAAGAGAAAGGGAAAAAGAGGAGGGAAAGAAGGGGGAAGATAATAAAGGGAAAGAAAGAGTGAAAGGGAGGAAGGAAGGGAGAGAGAGAATGAAAATGAGTATTTGTCTTATGGTCATTTCCCCATCTCAGGCTTATTCTCCATCATTCCCAGCTCCCCCATAACATACTGCTTTCTAGCCTGTTTTTTCTCGGTCTTTGGCAGAATCTTTTTTTGGCCCCCTGTGCTAGAACCAGTAATTATGCAGTTAGGAAGCGACTTTGGGCCTCTAGCTTCTCTCAGGACCACTGTGATGTCTGATATCCACAGCCCGGGGCACCAGAAGGAAAAGGGAGTGTCCAGTGTCTGTCCTGGGAGCCTCGTGGCCGAGCACGGCCCGCAGGCTCATCATATAAGCAGCCCCAGCAGCCCCTGCCAAGGGCAGACCTTGAACTTGAGAGACTGTGAAAAGCTCCAGTCAAAGGCACACCACAGCCTTCCTCCCTGGTTTCTCTGAGCCTTCTAACACTGGGTCCCAGGGGTCAGCAGAGAAAACCGGCTTTATCAGGAGCCACAGCAACTCTAACAAGCTTCTGAACTGGGGATTTTCCATCGCAAGGAAAAGCTCAGAGGCTGCCGCACAAAAGCGACCTCTCTTCTGTGGCAGCATGTCCCTGGAAAAGCGGCTTTCCCTTCACCCCCACCACAGACGGAACTGATTGATTCTTTCCTTCTCACCGTCTCGGTGAATTTTATGGCAAAACTCCCTTTTTCTATAGACCTTTAAAATATACATTTGTAAGTATTTAGAGGGAGAGAGAGAGAGACAGAGAGACAGAGAGAGAGAGAGAGAGAGAGAGAGAGAGAGAGAGAGAGAGAGAGAGAGAGAGAGAGAGAGAGAGAGAGATATGGAGACAGAGAGAGAGAGAGAGAGAGAGAGAGAGAGAGAGAGAGAAACTGAGACAGAGACAGAGACAGAGACAGGCAGAAACAGAGAGAGACAGAGACAGAGACAGAGAGAGGCAGAGAAAAAGAGACTGAGAGAGAAAGAAGGAGAAAAAGAGAGTTAGAGAACACATATTCCCATAAATACATGTATCTGTCAAACCACTTTTTTTTATTTGCTCAATTGTTAATGTATTTAACTCCTTTTCTTTCATTTTTGAAAATGATATTAAGAAATTTATTTTTTTATCTAGCAAAATTTAATACAATGCATTGCCTCAATTCTTGTATTTAACTTAGTGGAAACCCTTATTAATATTGGCAATGCTTTGCGATTTGAGCAGCGTAAGACTGTGATTTAATTGAAACCGTAACACAATTTTGTACACAGTTAATTTGCAGAGGACACTTACTTTTCCCGGCTAGATTTCCAATATATGTGGGGATTGGAATAGACTGTCAGGCGTAAAATGAGTATTATGCAGTCCCTGGAAGCCTTTTAGTTGTCAATTTGCAGAATGATCACAGTCCAAGTCCAAGTAGCGACAGACCAAGAGGTTTCTCTTCCCAAAGGCACATGCAAAGGCAGCTGCTCTCAGGGGACGGAGCGGGGGCTCGCGCACGAGGCCCCCTGGGGTCCAGTCTCGTCTCGTCCCTCAGCAGACGCGTGACCCTGGTCAAGTACTTGCCCCTTTCAAACCCCCTTTTCTGTAAAATGAGAATGATCGTGTCTTTGGGTTATGTGATAATCACTGAAGTTGACATACAGGAAGAGCTTTGCTGTGACCAGAGATTATTTTTTTCCCCTTTAAAAAAAAAAAAAGATTTATTTTTGCTTACCATCTGTACTCCCCAATGGGTCCTTCCTCCTTCCTCCTTCCAGGGAGCCATCTCTTAGAAGGAAGAATAGAATAGAGGGAAGGAACAATTCAGGAAAACTAGCCAGGACATTGAAAAATCTGACGTTGCCGGCAGCGAGGGCTCCATCCCAGAGGCCCCCGCCATGGAGTTCGCCAACCTGGACAACTCCAGGCGGGGGTCACGTGGTCTCCTTGCCGAGCCTCGGCTAACCTGTCATTTGGATCAGGAACCTGCAATGGATCGCTGAGATCTCTTCCAGATATGATGCTCTCGGGTGGGGAAAGCTCGGGCTCGTTTTCTAGGTGGATTTTAAATTCGCTTCTTTTGGCTTTTGATTTTGGAGACCGTCTTTTGCAGCAGCCAAAGTCTGTCTGACGTTCGGACGCAGCCGATTGATTTATAGCTGTGCCCCTCGTGGGGTGTTTGGTTTCGAGGCCGGAAGGCGAACTCTTCCTCCCTTGTCATGTGTGTGGTCTCAGGGCCTCAGTTTCCCTCTGCTGCAGAGAAAGGGGTCTGGGTTCCTTCCATCATCTCCCAGGCTCCTTCTGTATCCACGGCCATGCCGGGAAAGCCTCGGGGCCTGCTTTTCTTTCCGCAGCCTGTGCTCTCCAGGAAGGTTATGCAGGAAAAGTGCTTCGCACCCATGGGAGCTGTTACTGCCCCCGTCAGTCCAGAAGCATTTATTAAGCGCCTACGAGGGGCCAGGCCCTGGGGATGCAAAGGGATGAGACAGTCCCTGTGCCCGCGGAGCTCACCTTCGGGGGGGAGTCTGTGAGGGCCGAGGCAGAGAGCAGCAGTTAAAGTGGGAGCGGCTCGGGAGGGAGGTGCTCGGAGGCCTCCCTGGCTCCTGCCCTCAGAGGAAGCAGGGAAACGGCCCTCCCTGGGGCTGGGGGCTTTATTCTTTTTTATGACTTTCTATTTTTTTTTTATTATTAAACCCCAGTTAGGAATTAGGGTTCCTCCCCTGCCGTGCCCATCCTCACTGCCCCCCACAGTACCTGTCAGCAGGGCAGAAAAGGGCCTTCCCAGGCCTCTAGGCCAGCTGGTAACCGGCCCCAGGGCCAGCGAGGGAGCGGCCCGAGCTGGAGGCCGCACCCCAAAGCCCAAGGGGGCCCTTCGCAAAGCCTGGGCTTCAGATAACGTAGGCGAGCTTGAGGAGCGTGAAGGCCGAGCCAGAACTTCCTTTCTGCTCCTGCTACGCCCATGTGTCACCAAATTCTAGTTTTCTAAGGGTTTTCTCGAAGTGCTTTGGATTCCGAGGTTCTTTTAAGGGGACTTTGAAGCTGGTTGAAGTCACAGCCGCCAGCCCCCAGACCCTGTATTTGGAGCTGAAGAGGGGAGAGGGCGCGGCTTTGGACTCCCCTGCGGCAGCCCATGGTCTCCCCTCCCTGGGGATGAGCCAGGGGACATTTCTGGGGCAGGGCCCATCTCCCCACCCCGTTTCTTAGACCGTCAAGGGGCAGCCCGTCACCCCGGGCCCATCCTCTCGCTCTCCTTTCCCTGGGGAGCTTGTCCAGACCCCCCAAGAGCAGCTGGTGCCCTGGGTCACGTCCCGTCAGCCCTGGGAGCCCGGGACAAAATGAAGCCACGGAGGATTCTCCAGGTTCTTCCCCCAGTGGGTTTATCGCTTCCCACTCTTCATCCGTGGGAGGCGAGATTTCTTGTACCAATGGGCATCAGGCCTGGGGAAACGTGGTATTGAACCTCAGAATACTCCCCGTTCCCCATCCCCTGGCCACAAACCGTCCTGTTGTCACCGGGGGCCGGGGAATGACGGGGCCCCTCCGTCGTAAGCACCACGGGCTGGGGCTCGGGCCCCATGAGTGAGGTTCTTGTTCATGAAATTAAATCAGAATCAGGAGGAAGCTCAAACGCCGCTGGGGGCAACTCCCCGGTCATGTGGGAGTGGGCCTAGAGCTGTCCGGACCACCGGGCGCTACAGACCAGGAAACTGAGGCCGGGAGAGCAGGGAGCGGGCCGGGCCGGCCCCGGGGCAGGGAAGAAGTCCCGGCCCATCCCTCTGGCTTGTGTGGAATTGTTTGTGGGAGCCATGTTTGTCACTGGGCTTTTTCCTCTCTCGGACACGAGCGTCCCTCTTTGTGGTGGGGGAAGAGCGGGGGGAGGGCTGGGGGGCAGCGGCCCCTCTCCCGCCTGGCGGGGCATTTCCAAATAAAAATGTGGAGAAAAGGCCCCGACAAGAAAAAGAAAAGCCAGAGGTTCAGCTCAGCGGTGAGTGGGCTTGTCATGTATTAATTTTTCATTGCTGTGGAGAATTGTACATACATAATCACTTGATTGCAGTGGGAGTTGGCGCGCTCCTATGGTGTCATTTGCATAAATCTTGTTAAGTCAATGGCAGTTAATGAAGTACAAATGAGCCTGGAGAAGGTGACATGCAAATTGTGGGTGGCAGATGGGAGGTCTGTTTTGGGGATGGCAGCTGGGGACTCGCTTTCTTTCTTTTTCGGGGCTATTTGTGTGTGTGCCGTGGGGAGTGTGTGTTTGTGTGTGTGTGCAAGTGTACATGCGTGTGCACTGTGAGTACATGTACATGTGTGTGTGCAGGTGGGGGCACTGTGACTGTGTGAGCCTACACGTATGTGCATGTTTGTGTGTGGAAGTGACATATATGCGTGTGCATTGTGGGTGTACGCATGTATCGCATGTGCTTGGGTGAGCCTGTGTGTATGTGCATTGTGGGTTTGCATGTTTGTGTGTGTGTGTGTGTGTGCGTGTGTGTGTGCGGTGTGAATGTGTTTCCGTTGTACTGTGAGGGCGTGCACGTGTGTGCTGTAATCTGGACGGGGTAGTTGCTGTAGCCTCGTGGGGCCCCGCCTGGCGTTCCCTCTGTCCACCCGCCCCCCTCGGGGATTTCTCTCCCAGCCCTCTGCCCCCCCTTTTGCTCCGCCCTCCCCCAAAGCATCTGCCACCTTGAGCAGCGTGTTTGCCGCCTGTCCCCGGGAGGGCTCTCCGTCCTGGGTGGGGACAGCGCCCCCTTGGACGCCTCGCCTTGCGCCTCCCCGTTGGAGCATCACCATATCCCCACGCTCTGGGAGGTCGCCATCTTCCCCCCCCCCCCCAGATTGAATGTGGGCACTCAGACTCGGGGTGGCATCCGGGCACATGGGGGGGTTTGCTGAGGGGGGCAAACAGACAGCCCCCCCCTGGTTCTCCCAACATCCCCAGGCAGAGGACGGTCCTATTGGCGTCGTCCTTGAGCCCCGGAGCCCTTGAGGCGTCCTGCCCAGAATCATGCCATGATTGGGTCTCTGGGGCAGGATTTGAACTCGGGCTCCCTGTGTGTCCCTGATCCTCTCCCTCCACCTCGATTTTTGTCCCCGGGAGAGCGCAGGGACAGCTTTGGGGGAAAGGCCGGGCCGTGCACCCCCCACACTTGCAGCAGTGTCTGGGCGGGGGATTTTTGAGAAGCAGCGCCCCATCCCGAGGACGGTGCAGGGGTCAAGGCACCATGGACACAGAGCCCTCCCCGTGGGGCTCCCACAGAGCCGCGGTGCCTTCTCTCACCCGATGCTGCCCCGGGCTCCTCACAGGTTGCACAGCGTCAGGGCCGACCCTCACGTCTGCGCCGCGGTCCTTGGGACGGACGCCCCGAGCCTCCCTCCCCCTCGGATGCCTCTTCTTGGCCTCAAACCCCGGGGCCTCGCCTGCAGCCCGGGAGCAGAGGTCCCCGAGAACCCGCTCCCATAGCCGGAGCCGGAGCTTTCTGCCGCTGTCTAAAGCCCCGAGCAAAAGGCTTCTCAAGCTGCTGGCGAGGAGCGTGCGCGAGCGAGCGAGCCCAGCGCTCGCCTCGTCCTCAGCCACGGGCCTGTGAACTGTTTTGAAGTGGTCCGGGGTTTTGATTCCCAGTTGAGTCAAAAGAGGCAATTGTCAATTAAGTGAAAGGAACCCACTGGAGTTAATCCCCTCCACCAGCCTGCTGTAGGCCGCTGACCTGTGCTGGCTGGCACCTGGGATCAGCGTTGGGGGGCGTATTGTACGGCACTGACTGAAGAAAGATGACCTAATAGAGCCGACTGCACGGTCTCCACAAAGTTGGACGCTCTCACAGCGAGTTGGGCCACTGATCATAGGCGCGCGCTGCTCTCGTGGAGGAAGCCAAGTTCAAGACCAAGGCCCGGCCTCGGTGGGGCTGGAGCGAGAGAGCAAAGGAGGAAGCCCCGCTCCACCTCCTCGGGCCGCGGGGAGGGTTAATTACCCAGGGTCTTTGGAGCCCGCTCTCCCGGCCCCGGTCCCCGGCCAGCCGGGGCTTAGGGAAACACCTTCACCGGGGAAACCCGAGCGGGCCCCGTGGGCTCCTAGATGCAGGCCCTGGCACCCGGGAGGTTGGGGGCCAGCTTGTAGCCGGACCAGCCGTCGTTCCTCATCCCGGGGTCCAAAGTCTGACCTGTGGAACTTTGTGGGATTTCGGACCTAATCAGAGGGCCCCACACCTGACCCCGGAGGCCCCGTCAAGGGGCCTCGGCCCAGCAGGGGAGGGGGGGGCACAGGGACCCAGAGAGGAAGTCCCTTGGCACGGGCCCCGCGGGCACTCAGCTCCGAGACCGGGATTAGAACTCAAACCCCGTGTCTCTAAGCACAAGATCGCCCGCCCTGTCTCTGGTTAAAATCCGAATTCAGCCGACAGAAAGGGAGACTTTGAAGGCAGCTTTTAAGTCTGAGTTCCCGGGAGGGGGAGAGCGGCCCGTGGCCTCCGTGACACCGCGCGAGCGGCTCAGAGGCTGGTTTTGAAGCCGGCTCCCACACGCTCCCTTTCTCGAGTTTCCATCCGACGCCGGCTGCAGGAGGGGGCGGTTTCAGGGAAATCACACTCTCAGCGGTCCAAAGAGAGCATCCTTCCGGCACCAAGAAGCTGCTTCCAGAAAGGCCGGGAACAAAAGGACACTTTGACTCTGGCATGTTCCGGACTTGAGAATTTCTGCTGTGACTGACGCAAAGCCCCCTCAAACAGGCGTCCTCCTTCCGGTCCTCGGGCTCATCTTCCCCTTGTTCTTGCCGGAGACGAAACCTTTCTTCTCCATTCCATCGCTTCGGAGTGGGATCAATGAATCCGGGCCCGCTGGCTTACTCCGGCCCATCCCGCCCACCCGGGACTCCGCTTGGCCCAGCCGGCACCGAGCCCGTTATTGGGACACCCGTGGCCCCTTTGCCCACGTCGGTTTTCTCAGAATCGCCGGGGAGAAATTTCCCCTCTTTTGCCTGGTCCATGGCGAGCGATTAAGCGATGCTGACGGGCTGTGGAAAAGTCCCCTGCCTGTGTCCAGCCGTGTGTGGCTCCTTCACTGCCCTCCTGACCGCTCACCCTCCACCAAGTTCCATCTAAGAAACAAAAGTATTGGGAGCTCACTGTTTGTTGTGTACAGAAAGGTGAAGTATTCCCTGTTCTGAGAAAGCTGATTCTCTACTTGTGCCTCAGTTTCCTCATCTGTAAATTGGCAGGTTGGACGGAGGAGGTCTGAAGGCCCCTCTTTGATCCTAGGGTATTACGCAGGTCTTCTCTCCGACCTCAGTCTCCTCCTCTGGACCGCGAGAGGCTCCGAGTTCCCTTTAGCTCCGGAGCTGATTTGCCAGTCCTGGAACGGGTCACTGCCACTGTGAGGGGCCCTTAGAGAGGAAGACAGAAGCAGTGAAGGATTCAGGCTGAAGCTCCGGGTGACAGAGACACCCCAGGCCGTGGCTGACACAGGGGTCTCCAGCGGTGGCTTTGGACGACTCCATGAGCCACAGTGGGAAGAAGTCTGAAGGAGCCCCTGAGGACCCAGCGCGCCCCAGCGGGACTGAGCCAGCTGTTTGACGTTCCCCTTCCGCACTTCTCTGGAGAAGCAGGCGTTGGGGGCAATCCTTGCTGCATAATAGTTGGGCACTGCTCCGTATCTCGGGCTAGTCACCTCCTCCAGAAAGCCTTCTCAGATTGCCCTGCCTCAAAGGGATCTGGCCCTCCTCCAGTTTCCCACTGGCCTTTATCTTATTCCTTCCCCCCCTTGGTGTTTTCAAACCCTCTCGTGAGTCAGAAATACGTCACAGATCTCAGGAGAGATCCAGAGGCCCTCCAGCCCAGGCTCCCTCCAAGAAGCCCTCGTACCCATTACCGTTCCGTCGTCTCCCACCTCCTCCTCAGGGGCCTCCCAGCAGCCAGGCTGTTGGGCTTCGGGGCCGCTCTCCCTCTCGGGCGGGGGCGGGGGGGCAAGCAGACCAGTCACATCCTCCTTCCTGCCATCCTCCAGGTCTCTTCATTTATAAAACAACCATTTGAGACTGGATCCTTCCTGAGCTCCCTTTGGACCCTAAATTCTCCATTGGGAGTTTTAGTTTCCTTGTCTGTCTGCCCCGAATCCTACTAAGTTAATGCCATTGAAACGACCCCAAGGAACAGTAACGGAGCAGAGGCGCCTGCATTCACGTCCTTGGGTTCAGTTCAGTCAGCCCTGCCCTGTCTTTCTCTCAAGAACTCATCAGTCACCTGTCCCATCATTCTATTTCTCTTCCCTTTGACCCCCAGAACAGACCTACCTCCCCTCCCCCACTGCCCTGCTGGCGCATCCCCACCCCCATTAAATTGTAAGCTCTTGGAGAGCAGGGACTGCGGCCTTTTTGTATTTGTGTTCTCAGCACCTTGCTCAGTGCCTGGAATCCTGTCATCATCCACAAGAGGCTTTTTCGTTCATTAATTCCTTTTTTGTTCGTTTGTTCATTCATTTCATTTAAAAACCTTTATCAAGCTCTCTCTAGTCCACAGAATTTTAACTCTGAGAGGACTCGGTCCTGGGACCGTTCTGTCTGAAGAGGGAGAAGATAATCAGAGCGAAGGCCGGAGGCTCTCATTTACAGATGCTTTAAGGGCAGAAAGTTCTCTCTGTAAGGTTTTCCCCTCCGGTTAATTTGGTTTGTCTCCTTAGAAGATCATCAGCTTCCCACCTTCAACCTTTTGGCAGGACTCAGGGGAGGCTCCTTCAGGTGGGTTGTGGAAATCTGGGATCGGCCCAGAGGAGGCCGGGAAATTGATTTCCTCCAGTCCTTTCTGGGCCCCGAAAGCTGCAGGGGAATGTCATCGCCAGAAAGAGAAGCTGCATATTCTTGCAGTGGCAGCAGCCGCTCTCAGACGTGTGGGGGTCTCTTCCCTCGCACCCCACCAAGAGCTGTTCCAGGCGTAAACGTGGTGGTGTGGTGGGCTGAGGGGAGAGAACAGGGGATCAAGGGTAAACTGGGTCATGTCTACTGCCAGCCAGAGAGAAAGGAGGACTGATCTCATGAGCTAAGCTTCAGAGAAACAACAGACTTAGGCCTGGAAGAACATCAGAGACCAACCCCTTCATTCTTTTTTATTTTTTATTAAAGCTTGTGATTTTCAAAACAGATGCAAGGATCATTTCTCAACATTAATCCTCGAAAAACCTTGTTCGTTTTTCCCCCACTCCCTCCCCTAGATGGCAAGTAATCCAATTTATGTCAAATGTGGGAAAATATGTTAAGTCCAAGATATGCATACACATTTATACAATTATTTTGCTGCATGAGAAAAAAAAATCAAATCAAGAAGGGAAAAAATGAGAAAGAAAATAAAATTCAAGTAAACAGCAGCAAAAAAGTGAAAATGTTGTGATCCACACTTGGTGTGCATGGCTCTGTTCCTCACAAGATCAAGGGACTGGCCTGAAGCAGCTCATTGTAGAAGAGAGCCACGCCCATCAGGATTGATCCTTGTATAATCTTCTTCTTGCCCTGTACAATGACCTCCTGGTTCTGCTCGTTTCACTCAGCATCAGTTCCTGTCAGTCTCTCCAGGCCTTTCTGAAATCAGGATGCTGATTGTTTCTTTTATTATTATTATTTTTATTTTAATAATTTTATTTACCAGATCAATGCATGGGTAATTTTACAACATTGACAATTGCCAAACCTTCTGTTCCAAGTTTTCCCCTCCTCCCCCCCCCCAGATGTCAGGTTGACCACTACAGGTTAAATATGTTAAAGTATAAATTAAATACAATATATGTCTACATGTCCAAACACTTGTTTTGCTGTACAAAAGAATCAGACTTTGAAACAGTGTACGATTAGCCTGTGAAGGAAATCCAAAATGCAGGCAGACAAAAACAGAGGGACTGGGAATTCTGTGTAGTGGTTCATAGTCGTCTCCCAGAGTTCTTTCGCTGGGTGTGGCTGGTTCAGTTCATTACTGCTCTGTTGGAACTGATTTAGTTCATCCCATTGTTGGAGAGGGCCACGTCCATCAGAATTGATCCTCATACAGTATTGTTGTTGAAGTATACAACAGTCTCCTGGTCCTGCTCATTTCACTCACTACTGGTCATTTCTTACAGAGCAATAATATTCCATAACCTTCATATACCACAATTTACCCAACCATTCTCCAACTGATGGGCATCCATTCATCTTCCAGTTTCTGGCCACTACAAAAGGGCTGCCACAAACCCTTTGGCACATGTGGGTCCCTCCCCCTCTTTTACACTCTCTTTGGGCTATAAGCCCAATAGGTCAAAGGGGATGCACAGTTTGACAGCCCTTTGGGTAGTTTCAGATTGCTTTCCAGAATCAACCCCTTCCTTCTTTCAGAGGAGGAAACTGAGGTCTAAAGTTGGAGGCTCGTTCACGGCTCTCAGTTCTCCAGATGGGAACCTGAGGCTAGGAAGGGTCAGAGGTGGGATTTGAACCCAGGGCTTCCCGACCCCCAGCACGGCACTCTCTCCACTACCCCGCTCTGCCAATGTGCCTGGATTTATGTGAATGTCGATGGCATCCTGTGCATATTTGTAAATGTTATGGAAAAAACAGATGTCGATGCCCCTGAGAAAAGATCCTCACATAATTAAGATTTGATTTTATTTTCATTGTCGAGAATATCTAGAGGCAGCTGGGGGATGGTAGACAGCCAGCCAGGCTGGGGTCAGGAAGACGCTTTCCAGCTGGGCGGGCTGGGGCATCTGCCCCCGACCGCCGGCCCAAGGCGACTGTCCTGAGGACTGAATTCATGGGCCGGAGATCCTGATCCACAGGCCACGTCTAGCTCAGCCTCCCATTTCACAGATGAGGACACTGCTGGAGCACCCTGGTCCCGCGGGCACTAAGGCATCAGAGGTGGGATTTCAGCCGAGGGCTTTCCAGGCCTGTTTCTGTTTCCAAAAAGAATATGCAAAGAAGCCCCCCTGAATTATGCTCAACCTGACCAAAAGCTAGCTTGCTGCAAGTAACCCACGGTCCTTTGGGATGCAGCATTGCCCACTGGGAGCCAAGAGCCCAGGATCTCCAGATTGGAGGATTTCTGGCCGCTCGGTGCCAGTGAGGTCCCCCGTTCTGATTCTGGTGCCAGTCTTTATTTACTGTCTGTCTCCTCTCTCCCCCTCCTGCCCCTTCTCCCTCTCTCCCTCTCCCTTTTCCTCTCTATGTGACTCTGGGCAATCACTTGATTTCCCTGTGCCTCAGGTTCCCTGTTTATAAAACATAGAGCACTATTTGTTCCTCCCACCGGTGCTAGGGTTTGTTACAGCTCAGGCCCCGAATGTTAGCTGCTATCACCCTTTCCACTTGAGCTCGCTCTGTGTATTTGCTTATTTATCTTTACTGTAGCTTTTGGCAGTTGGTTTTATGACTAATTAGTGTTCGTTAGGAGCTGGTGGAATCAGGGAAAGCCTCATGTTGGGATGAGATGAGCTGGATTTTGAAGGAACCGAGGGATTCTAAGAAGTGGAGGTGAGAAGGAGGAGGAGAGACAGAGAGGCAGAGATGGAGGCAGGGGGACAGAGAGAGACAGAGACAGAGTCAGAAGGAGAGACAGAGACATACGGAGACACACAGAGATAGAGACAGGCAGAGAGAAAGACAGAAAAACAGAGAAAAGAAAGGTAGAGACAAGAGACAGAGACACAGAGATTGGGAAACAGTAACAGAAGAGAGAGAGAGAGAGAGAGAGAGAGAGAGAGAGAGAGAGAGAGAGAGAGAGAGAGAGAGAGAGAGAGAGAGAGGCATAAAGGAAAGAGAGGGAGGAGAGAGGAGAAAAGAGCAGGAGGGGAAGAGAGGTGAGAGACAGATAGACAGTGTCCATTTTCTTCCAGCCTTCCTTTTCCCATCCTGATTTGATTTGGGAACCTGAGCTTGTCTGACTGTTACATTCTCTCTGTCAGCCATGATGGGGAAGCTGGTGTCTCGGGGTGGGTGGGTCCGAGGGCAGCCAGACTGGCCTCTCTGGATTGCCTGACTGGTGGTCATTTGGCCTTTCCAGGAGGGGGCACCCCACAGTCCTGCCCCTTGGGCAGAGCTCCAACAGCCAGGCCATTTCTCTGGCATCCAGCCTCCCCCTTTGCTCCTGGTTCTCATTTCCTCCCGCGGCATCATGTCTCCTCCCCCTGGGCTTGGCACTCGTGGGCACTTCTCTGATTCTCCATGCCGGAGATCCAGCCTCCCACTGCCCAGCTTATCTCCTGCAGCTTCTCCCCGCTCTGTCCCAAACGGGGCCAGGGAAGAAGCGCCAGCCTACAGTCTCGGGCCCTGAATTTGGACCTGTCTCTGACTCTCTGGCGGTCACTTCTTTATCGGCACATGAGCCTGACCTCAATGGCCTCCAGAGCCAACATCTGTGACCTCCTCCTTTGTCCAGAGTACCTCATCAGAGTGGGTGGCTGTAGGGGGATGTGTGTGTGCACATGAGCAGCGAGAGCACTGGGCCTGCAGCCAGGAAGACCTGAATTCAAACCCAGCTTCACTTTCTGTCTGTGTGATCTTGGACAAGTCACTTGATTGCTGTTTGCCTCAGTTTCCTTATCTGCAAAATAATATCACCTCCTCCCAGAGGTGCTGAGAGAATAAAATGAGATAATTACTATAAAGTACTCAGCCCTGTGCCTGGCATATAATAGGTGCTATGTTAATATTAACTATTATTGTTATTATTAATTTATATGCATGACATATATATACATATATGTTTATAACACTAAGAAAATAAAGTTAAGGAATATCACACACACACACACACACACACACACACACACAAAGTTAAGCTGACTTTATTTTTTCCGTACTTTTGCCCAGTGAATTGAAAACTTAAATCATATGAGGTGTGCATTCTGATTAAGGGGATTTCAGAAGTTGCTGATACACCAAACCAACACTTTTATATCATTTATTAGCAAGTAAAACTACTTTTACCAACAAATAATCTGCAGTGTCGAAAAGATTTCAGAACCTAAAAAGAAATTAAAAATAAGACTGACTGATTTTATAGGTTCTTATGGGCTCCCTAAAATTGCCTTGAAGAAATATCCCTTTTTATATCTAAAGAATCCAATTCGCCAATGAACAAATTTGAGAGAAGGAGGGGCAGTGAGGAGCAGAGGGCAGTTTGGGAGTCCGAGGCAGAATGGGCTTGTCAAACTTCACTTCAAATACTCACTACTCGACAGAATAACCTTTTCTAAGGTCACTAGACTTAACATTAAGAGTTGGGTTCAAATTCTGACAGATCTCTTCAACAATGAGATGATTCAGGACAGTTCCAATGGTCTTATGATGGAGAGGACCATCTGCATCCAGAGGGGATTGTGGGAACTGAGTGTGGACCACAGCATAACATTTGCACTCTTTTTGTTGTTGTTTGATTGCTTTTTGTTTTTATTTTCAGTTCTTTTTCCTTTTTGATCTGATTTTTCTTGTGCAGCAAGATAATGGTGGAAGTATATGTAAAAGAATTGCACATGTCTTATGTAAAATGTATGGGATTGCCTGTCATCAAGGGGAGGGAGTAAAGGGAGGGAGGGGATAATTTGGAGAAATGAATACAAGGGATAATGTTATAAAAAAATTACTCATGCATATATACTGTGAAAAAATTATACAAAAAAAAGAATTGCATATGCTTAACATATATTGGATAACTTAGTATCTAGGAGAGGGGGTGGGAGGAAGGGAGGGTTTTGCAAGGGTAAATATTGAAAATTCTCCATGCATATGTTTTAAAAATAAAAAGCTTTAAGAAAAAGAAAATTAAAAAAGATCTTTCCAACTAGTAATCCTTTGCCATATTTCATCACTCACCAAGTATTTTCCAAGTGCTTATTTTGTAAAAGGCAGGGTAGCACAATAACCTCAAGCTATGATGAGCCCGTCCCATCTTTGCCATGTATGGGCTATGTGATTCTGGATAGGTCACTTCCTTTTCAGAATACCTAGGCAATTCACTAAAACAAAATTGCTAAGAACGTGTGGATCTGCTTTGGTGAAAAGGCTTCCCTCACTTGGGAGGCCCACAGCTCAATCCTAAGTCTTGTCCTCATGCCTTTGTGTAGGCCCTTCACTAGATGGGAGAGTGGGAAGGGAAAGAGGGAGACGGACTTTTTGTTCCATTGAGAGAGATGATTATATGTACACGGATAAAAAAGATGTAAAATAATTTCAAGAGCAAGAGAGTGAGAAGGAGAATAGGAAGTTCTTTGTGGAAGAGGGGCAGCCAAGCCAAATGCAGGGATGAGTTCAAATATCCCATTCTGTTCTCTGGAGACCGCCGTGGGAGAGAGGAGAAGATCTCGCCTACACTGGCTCTCTCACCCAGCCCAATAAGGGTATGGGACAAAGCCAGGCTGGCCTGTTGGATAAAGGGATCTCCTTTCAGGGTCTTCTGTCCCTGTGGTTTTCAAAGTGTATCCCTCAGATGCCTGGGAATCCTTGGAGACTGATTTAAGGGGCAGGGAGGTCAAAGGCTACTTTTGTCAAAATAGCATTAAGATATTATTTACCTGTTAAAATGCTCCTCCCTCCCAGGTATGAACCCGGATTCTCTTCATGTTCTTTACCATCTCAATATTTCTCAACACTTTGAATGCAGATAGGACACTCTAGGGGCCTTTTATTAAGCCAAGAGATTGGCAAAAATTATATCATTGGGCTCCTCCTCTCACCCTGTTTTGTTTAGGAATATGTACTGTTAATATGTAATGGATTCACTCTTAATGTTTTAAAATGTTACCAGTTTTTATAATTCTTTGTAATACGATATAATGTAATATAATATAATAACAGAACAGAACAGAATATAATATAATAATGTGTGGGCAATATTGCCCACATAAATAAAAGCTCTTTGGAACTCTTAGTTTTTAAGCTTATACAAAGATCCTAAGACCGAGTACAATTGAGAACCTGTACCTTGTAGCAAGGAACAACTGGGCCTGTTGGTGGGGAGCCCTGCCCTCAGGGGGCTTGCCTTCTCCCAGCATCCTTTCTCCCGAGCCTGCAGCCCCCGGCCCGGGCCATCCCAACAGAAGCATCCTCCTGCCGTTCTCCAGAGGTGGGCACGGAGAGTCCAGCCTTCTCTAGCTGCTCCTCCTAATTGGAGTATCTGGGATTTACGGCATCTCTAATTGGTTGATTACTAGTTCTTTACAACACACTGTACTCACTCCGGGCCTTGTAAATTGCTTCCCGGCAGCTCCCAGCGTCGTTAAATCTTGCCGAGCACTTGGCTGAGGTTGCACTGACCTGTGAAGAAATAATGCAGAATAGCCCATCAAAAAGAGATACTTGTAAACTCATCGGAGGCGTCAGTGTGTGTTAGGACGGGCGAGCGTGCCGATGCTTATTGCAGGGGAAATTAAAGAGAGAGTTTTGTGCTAAGAGGCAATCCAGAAATTAGTTCCTGAATTAGTTGTTAATTGATTTGGTAATTCCCTTGGGTCCGCAGGCCCTTTTCTCCCCTTCCCATTTTTGTTGTTGCATTCAGTTAACAGTGACTATTCCCAGAGCCCTTGAAATATTTTTTCCAATTAGATCAGACGTGCCCTCGCTTTGGAGGAGGGACTCGAGGTCTGCGATACCTGCTCGGAATAATGTTCCGGGCAAATGACAAGGATCTAGAAACGACTGAGCAGTTGCACCCCCTGGTAGAAGCCCCCCAGCTTCTTTCTGCCTTGCATTTACTTGGGCACATAGGCTCTCTGTAGTTGGGTAGAGAGGCCCTTCTTTCTCTCGGTACAATGCAAGCTCCACGAAGGCTGGGATCTGTCTTTGGATCTCCAGAGCCTCGAACAGTGTCTGGCACATAGTAGGTGCTTCTTGGGTTATCTCTGAAATGAAAGTAAGTAGAGGCAGTTATTTCAGTGTTCTCATAAGAAAGTGGACCTTAGTCTCTCTGGTCTAACTTGGGGACACCTAGAAAAAGGATTCGAATTAACCCCGTGTTGTTCAGAAAGAACTCTTCTTGCCTGACTTTGGACTCGTTCGTTTATTCATTCAAAAAGCATTTATTAAGTGCCAGTTGTATGCCATGCATTATATTAGATACTGTGCACCGAAGACAAGCATGAAAACCATCCCTGGCCCTAAGGGGCTTCCGTTCTACTGGTGGGAAACAAATGCATTCACAACACACACACGAGTACACAATGGACATAATAGAACATAGCGCCGGATGGGACCGTGTGGTTAGGTCTCCCCTAGGTTGGGACTGTGCAGGCAACTGGGGCTTCTGCGAAACAGAGGTGGGGGAAGGGCATCCGAGGGCTGTGCAGACGGGCAGGGGCAGGGGCTCCAATGCCGCAGAAGGGGAACAGCAAGTCAGCCCAACCAGTTTTCCTCATCGGGATCCCCCACAGGGGTGGAGGCAGGGAGGAGGGTGCGGTAAAGCTGCCGTTGTTTTGAATGTCTGGGATGACTCGTGGGGCTCCCCGTCTGCATCATTTCAGTTCACCCACTTTTCCGGCACCTCTGGAAGGTTGCCATCTTTGAAGAACACTCTCTTCTTTCTTCTTGCTCATCACTTTTTGGATATTGACATCTGGTTATATCCAAGTCCATAAGCTTGGGGCGCGTTTAAAAGTTGACGCAGCATGAGCTTGCTTCCCATTCTACTTCTGACTTTGGAACCAAAGCCCTCAGAAGAAGTGTACGATGCTTGAAACCCACAGTGATTTTTTAATTTCCTAAAGAGCAGAGTTGTGGCGGTCACATTCCCCGGAAGGTTTGTCCATCCTTGTCGAGCTGGGCTCAGGATCACTCCGTTTTCTTGTTCCGCTCTGTCCGACTCGGTGACGCCATGGGGGGTTTCCTTGGTAAAGAGATTGCAGCAGTTTGCCTTTTCCTTCTCCAGCTCATTTTGTAGGTCTGGAAATTGAGGCCTACAGGGTTAAGTGATTGATTCAGTCACAAATCTAATAAGTGTCTGAGGTCAGATTTGAATTCAGCTCTTCCTGACTACAGGTCTGGCGCTCTGTGAACTGCGCCATTCAGCTGCTCCATTTTCTTTCTTTTTTTTTTTTCTTTTCTTTTCTTTTCTTTCTTTTTTTTTTAGGTAATATTGATATTTATTTGCTCTGTTAAATTTATAGTAATGTTCCTAACCTAATCTGTCTTTTTTTTATTAATTTTATAATTATAAATTTTTTGACAGTATATATGCATGAGTAATTTTTTTTATAACATTATCCCTTGTATTCATTTTTCCAAAATTTCCCCTCTACTCCCTCCCCTTGATGACAGGCAATCCCATACATTTTACATGTGTTACAGTATAACCTAGATACAATATATGTATGTGTAAATCCAATTTTCTTGTTGCACGTTAAGTATTGGATTCTGAAGGTGTAAGTAACCTGGGTAGATAGACAGTAGTGCTAACAGTTTACATTCACTTCCCAGTGTTCCTTCTCTGGGTGTAGTTGTTTCTGTCCATCATTGATCCAGCTGCTCCATTTTCTACCAGGTCTTTATGTCTCCATATGAAGGGATTGGAGTGGGGGAAATACAAACACCAAACATCGTTATTTGACCCATAATTTATAATCCATTTTGTAACTGACTGGGGCATTCTGGAATTAAGCCTTTGAACTGGTGTCCGTTAGCATCACTGGGACATGTCTATGGCTAACAGAAGGTTGAGGTCATGCCCTTTCCAGATAGACCCACTTTTCAGTTCCCCCTAGTCCCAGAGCCATTAGGTACAGGGAAAGAATGGCAAGCCAGTCTCTCATCTCTAAAATGGGGACAATGGCAATAATAATGCTCTCCCCGTGTTACTGAGAGAATAAAAAAAGAGATGCTTGTAAAATACTGCAAATCACAGAGTAAAATATAAATGTGAGCTATCATTATTATTATTTTTAATCATTACTTTTCTGGACATCAGGCATCTCCCATATAAAAAGAGGGGGTTGGAATCAAAGATCAGAAGCTTTGGCTGCTTCCGAGATCTTTGGGGAAATGAGGTCACTGTAGTAAGCAATCATGATCTGTTCCATGAATACGTCTCGTCATTTCTTTCAAAGGTTCACTTTGAATAATAAGGGCATTGGGGAGACATGGGGGTGGATATTATCCTGAACCCGAAATCGCTCAGTCTAACTCCCTCTATCAAAAATATCAGGGCCATCTGATGTAATGGCTAGAACGCCGGGCTCAGAGTCCAGAAGAATGAATTCAGATCTCATTTCTGCTCCTTAATGAGCTTTGTGATCACGAGCAACTGGCTTGTCCTATGTGAGCCATGGATAGTGACGGGGGACATGGTCACTATGACTCAACAAGTACTTAGGGAGCACTGAGCGTGCGCTGAGGACCGTGTGCCGGTGCCCCTGCCGCGGCCTTCCCATTTATCTTCTTAATTAGAGAGGGCTTTGTCAGGTCGTCCCAGGTTGATGCTTTGACCCTTCCAAGGAGGAGGAGAGAACAGTCGCAACCATGAGTCAGCGTCCCCTTCTTTGTGACCATTAGGTGTCATTGCTGGCTATATTTGCCTTCGGCTGCCTTGCTGACTCAGTCATGGCTGTGTGTCACAGGGACACATTGAGTTTCCCGGCACGGGGAAGAGGCTGGTTCCTTAGCAAATATCCCACACTTTAAAAATTAAAAAGCTCTGTCAGGACAGTTCCCAAATGGAAATAAACTTAACCCATCAATGATGTCCAGTGGCCCACTGCAGAAGCGCGTCGGAAGAGAGAGGTGGGAGGGATCATCCGAGGGCACAAGGACCCCGTTCTTAGGAGAATCCCCAAAACAGGCTAAGAGCCACAGGAAGGAGGGAGATGTCCCGGCCATTCAGGCGGCTCTACTAATGCAGGAGGTTTTGTTTGTTTGTTTGTTTGCTTTTTAAGTCTTCATTGATCTCATTCTGAGGTCACGCAGGTGGGGCTGGACAAAGGTGACACTTGAACTCAGGGCTCAGGCTCTTTCTCCCTCAGCACAGGGTCACTACAGCCAGAAGGTTCTTGTTCCTTGGGAAATCTCTTGGATTTATGGTTCACATCTCTGTAATCCATCCCCAAAGCAGTAAACAGTCATCATGCACCTACTGTAGTATGCACACACACAGTAGATAGCAGGAGCACACACTGTGCTCAGGGCTGAGGATAAAAAGACAAAAAGTTTCAACACGCTCACACACTGATGAGGGAAACAACATACACGGAAATCAGTAGTCAGCCCTTCAGTCAGTATTCAAAAACATTTATTATGTACCTACTGTATGCCGTGTACTATGCTAAGGACCAAGGATACACAGAAAGTAAAAAATAAATACGCAGGAGTACTCACTGGTCTCAACATTTTCACATGCTCCTGGGGAGGACCACAGGCAAACAATTATATGCAAACAAGCTGTGTTGTTGTTCAATCTCTTCCATTGTCTTATCTGACTCTTCATGGCTTGGACTGGCTGGCCGTTGCCTTCTCCAGCTCATTTTACAGATGAGGAAACTGAGGCAAGCAGGGTGAAGTGATTTGCCCGGGATCATCAAATAGTGTCTGAGGTTGAATTTGGAGTCAAGAAGATGACTCCACTCTAGCTCTAGCCACAGCACCACCGACTGCCCTAAACAAGCTCTGGATGGGATAAAGGGGATGTGGGGGAAGGAAATAGCATCCATTGGTTTTGAGGAAGAGATATGGAGTCACTTTGGAAGAGAAAACTCCTCGTCACAAGTCAGGCTGCCCTTTGAGGGCTGCAAGGGGGCTCAGATACCGTCCCTGGGAGGGGGTGACAATGAATAGGCTATGAATTCTCATGGATATTTAGAAGGAGGAACTGGCTGGAAAAGTGCTGTGATATTTTCTGTGTTGAATGAAATTAATTTAAATGTATCTGGGGGCTACAATGGATGGAGCTCTGCCCTTAGAGTAGGGAATGGCAGTTAGGTAATGAGTTCCATTTTGGACATGTTGAGGTTCAAATAGTCATCACATATTCAGCTGCACATGTCCAGTAGGCATTTGGAGACATAAGCGTGGAGACAGGCAAGATTGCCAAGTGAAAGAGTATGGAAGGAGACGAGAAGCGGACCTGAGGCAAAGCCTTTGGGAACGGTCCTCATTAATGAGCGTGACCCGGATGAGCTCGGAAAAATAAAGAATATGTGGGAGAACCCGGGAAAGCAGTGTCAGAAAACCTAGAGAGGACATCATGGAGAAGAGGGTGGTCATAAATGGCAAAGGAGAAGGCAGACAAAATAGGAGGATGGAGAAAAGGCCGATGGATGTGGTGAATGAGAAATGATTAACTCTGGAAGATACTGGTTCAGGTGAATGAAGAGGTCAGACTGCAGCGAGGAATGGAAATTGTGGACGGACTCCTCAGGAAAGGAAATCATGGATGGCCTCCTCAGGAAAGGAAAAGGTGGACGGCCTCCTCAGGAAAGGAAATCGTGGACAGCCTCCTCAGGAAAGGAAAAGGTGGACGGCCTCCTCAGGAAAGGAAATCGTGGACGGCCTCCTCAGGAAAGGAAAAGGTGGACGGCCTCCTCAGGAAAGGAAATCGTGGACGGCCTCCTCAGGAAAGGAAATCGTGGACGGCCTCCTCAGGAAAGGAAAAGGTGGACGGCCTCCTCAGGAAAGGAAATCGTGGACAGCCTCTTCAAAGAGCGGAACCACTAAAGTGCAGGGAGGTACAAGAGAAGAATGGGCAGAGAGAAATGAATTGGGGAGGGTGCAATGAGGACAGGAAGCATGGAGGAGGCAGTGGGGAAGCAGCCAGGAGAGGAGAATGATGGAAGATAAGGGAGTTGGGATGAGAGGCAGGATGGAATGGGAGCAGTCAGCCTCGCTGCAGGGAAAGGCCACATGAGACACGATGGCAAAAGGAGGAGAGCGGTACAGAATGGAAAGGACGGGAGGAGAGAGCTCACAGTGTTCACTAAAATATGAGGCAAGGATCTGAGCGGAGGTACAGAGGGTGGGTAGTAGAGTGGAAAGGGCTCTAGCTTTGGAACTAGAAGTTTGGATTATTAACCGGAGTCACAGAACTTGGGTTCCAATTCTAGCTCTGAAGTTTACTGCCTGTGTGACCTTGGACAAATTATCTTTCCTTCTGGAGATCAGTGCCCTCATCCTTAAAATACTGCGATTGGGCAAATGATGTCTTAATGCCCTTCCAGCTCTAGAGGATCCTCCATCCCTAATCCAGCAAACATAGCCGTGTGTGTGTGTGTGTGTGTGTGTGTGTGTGTGTGTGTGTGTGTGTGCGCGTGCGCGCTTGTGCTTATGTCTGTCAGTGTGTGTGTGTGTGTATATATATATATATATATATATATATGTATATACGCACTGAAATGGCTGCCAATACATATATAGATTCATACTTATATGGGTGCTTGTGTGTATATCAATATATCTATGCACGTGTGTGTGTGTGTGATCCTGGAGGGGAGGGGAAGGAGGAACCCAACAAAGTCTCCTTTTGCATTACAACAACAGGGAGCTCTAGAGTTGAGCCTCTAGGAAACCCTCATTGGGTTCCAAGAAGCAGAGGAGGAGAGGAGGAAGAGCATCCAGACCTGAGAGGGAGTGAAGGAAGTGATATAATAGCCTAAATAGCCCCTAAGTGTGGCCACTTCAGAGAGGTTTCACTGACTTGTTTGTTCATTTTCAGTTGTGTTTGACTCTGTGACCTCATCTGGGGCTTTCTTAGCAGAGATACTGCAGTGGTTTGTCATTTCCTTCTCCAGCCCTTTTCACAAGTGGGGAAACTGAGGCAATGAGGGTGAAGTGACTGGCCCAGGGTCACACAGCTAGCAAGTATCTGAAGCCAAATGAGCTTAGGAAAAGGAGTTTTCCTAACTGTGAACCTGGCACTCTATCCACTGCAGCGCCACCTAGCTGCCCCTCCAAGGATTTAGAGATAGTTGAGACAGTTCCTGAACTTTGGGAGTTTCCATTCTAATGGAATCCATAACCAGCACAAACACACACATGTACTTTAAATAAAGGATTTTCAGGCAAATTATGGATCCCTAAAAACCCGATATGCTTCAGCAATGTCTCATGCTGTGATGTATGTATCATCATCCTCATCCTCTGTCTGGTTCCATTTTTTTTCCTCTATTGCTGGGAGTGATGAAACATTTCTCCAATCCGTCAGCAATGACCCTCCATCCAGGAGGTGCAGAAGTCAGCTCAAACGGGCTTGTCCAAGCTCACTGTTAAATTTTCAATATGAGTATTTAAACCACAGGAATCAGCAAATGCTATAAATCAGGTTCTAGATTTACGGTTTTGTTGATTGTCTAGCCTTGATCTAGTGATAGAAGAAATGGTAAAAATGCAGATTAAAAAATAGTAATTATGCAGATTAAATTTAAAAGTATATCTTGTTTTTTTCAGAGAACCAGATGTTAAACATTTACCAACACACCCTCCATCTATAAATCCATCAATCCATTTGGCACACATTTATTTATTAAGTAGTATGAGGGAGCTAAAAATAAAGCTTTTTATCATTTATTTAGCACTTACTGTATGTCACACACTAGGCAATATTCAGGGAAAACAAAAGACAATGAAATGATCCCTGCCCTCAAGAAGCTTATGTTCTATGGGGAAACCACATTAATCAATCAATGAGAATTTTAGTTGTGTGCTAGGCACTTTGCCGAGTCCACGGAAATGAAGCAATCCTGATTTTATACTATTTCTAATAGATGGGGTGTTGGTGAGTTCTTATCCAGAAAAAGAAGGCACCCCTTTGTGCCTAAGCATGGAGTTAAGCTACCACTGCTCCAGAAGTGTGAGGGAGAAGTAAATTCTGCCCGAGAGAGCTTCAAATCCCTTTATGAGTGAGTCTGCTTCCATACCAGGCTGGTCCCTCCTCCCCTTGGGAACATGGCTACACGTCTGCCTCCCTTGCAGATTTGAAGAGCCGATACCCATAAGCAAAGAATGGTGGCAAATCCCTCAAGATTATCCTTCTGTCTCCAGGTCTTGCCCCAAGAAAGCATGCACGCATTTACATGTGATGCTCTGACGGACTTCATCTTTTGGTGTATGTGGGAGATTGGGACAGAAAGCGATGACTTAGTGGGCAAGACTGAGTAGGTGCCCGGTGATCGCGAGTCAGACGGCTTGGTAGCCTTCCATTGACACGGCAGTTATTAATCCATCGCCAAGACATTTGGGAGATTCCGCCATATTTTGTGCAGTTGCCAACAAAATGTTGACAGTTGCGTTGTGGTTAATAAATTCATTTAGATTTATAAGCATTGTTTACAGAACCTGTTCGCCTGCTGAAACTCTAACAGCATCTGTTCCTTCTTACTAATTAACTGCTAATTACGAATGAGCTTTGTGTGTTTGTCAGTATAACTGGCTCATGCATTCTGCAAGGAACATTAACAAATTGATTTACATAGCAGCAGCGCAATCAAAAGGGTAAACTTGAACAGCGAGCGTCGACAGCCCTTTAGCCAGCTTTCAAGAGAAGAAAACTTTTCATGCTGGAAATATTGTCGTCGGTCCCCCATCGCCTTAATTCCATGATAAAGGTAATTCGATCAAAAGTAAATCCGGAATATTTAGTCATCAACGGAGAGCCGGGCAGATGGCAAAGAAGGAACACGAGTCAAAGGTCACCCGTGGCGTCTTCTGAGACAAGGAGACGGGCACAAAGAGTGTACCCACATCCCTTGCAGTGGGTCATTTTGGGGCAGGTGAAAATGATCAAGCCCACTCTGTGGACAACCCACACTCCTGCTTTGTTCGGGACCATGGAGCTTGAATGGCAAAAGCAAACATAAGTCCTGTCTTCAAGAAGCTTACGTTCTTCTGGACAAAAGCAATAAGTAACTTCCACATGCATGCTTATGTTAAATTTTGTACTATGGTGATTCTTGTGGGGACTGTTTGCTGCCTTCCCAATTAATATTTCTCTGACACAGACAAATTGACTGGCACCCCTCTCCCAGGGCCATCATTGGAGCTGTCCACATTGGGATTGTCTCGTGATGAATGTCTGAGATGGCTCTATGCAATACAACCTTAATCCTTCTGTGATCCACTTTTAAAATGATTTGTAAATATTAGTGCTCTATATCTTGCTTTTCTATAATCTTCATTCATATAATCATTTCATATAACCTTCATTTCTAAATATAATGGTGCAGTGACCCAAAACAGGGTCTGGGAAGGTACACCCATCAACAAGTCTCCATATTGCCAACTAATCCAATTTATTTCAATTCAGCAAGCAGCTAGGAAGCTGTCCAGTATGGCAGATACCGTGCTGTGTGCCAGGATACCAAGGCAGAAATGAGTTAGTCTTCATCTCCAGGGATCTTATATTCTTCTGGGGAAGAATTCTTCTCTCTGTCCTTAATTCTCAGAGTCCTTCCAAGGTTCAGCTCAGGGACCAACTCCTAGGGATGAATCTCCTCTGATTCCCTCACTTGCCACATGTCATACTTACCTATGTGCATGTTCTGTCCCCCAGTAGAGTGCAAGGTCCTGGAGGGCAGAATGTTTAGCATCCTTGTCTGTTTCCTCCGTGACACTTAGCCCCATGCCTTGAACAAATTAAATAATAGTGAATGTTTGTTTAATTGAACTGAAAACTATGAATAAGCAGGATCAGTCATTCACAGGTGGAAATACCCAAGCAGAGGGTCCGCAATCTAACCTACGACCTCGGGTATCTATAGACAACTGAACAAAATTTGGTTCACAAATAGTGTGAAATGGGCCATCTGTTTTATGGAGGGAAATTCAAACTCATATAATTGAGACTTGGTGAGGATCACCGGGAAGGGCGTTACTGTATTTGAAAGAAGGAGAAAATAAATTGTCAAACTTGCGCTGTTTAAGAAGCTATGTTCTTGGGAGGAAATACAGAGACCATTCGGGGTCGAGGAAAGTGTGATGGGATTCAGTTGTGTAAAGCAGAACAGAAAGAAACGGAAGCTTTAAAGTCAGTATGGAAAGCTACAGACCATCTCCAAAAGGGAAAAATTGGGAGAGAAGATTGCTATGTAGACCCCAAACCTGGCATGGAGGCATGAGAGAGCAAAAGCAGAGCACCCCCAAAATTCTTGTCTTACTTTCAAGATAATTTCCTTTAAAAACAGAATGTATCAGGACATCTATCCTTTATCTCCTTTTAATTTTTATTAAATGGGAAACACTAAAGCAGAAATGATGTGAATCTGGGGGAGGGGAATTAACTGGTACTCCAACGTAAAGTATATAGTAGGGAGAAAAGGGAGTAGCCTAATGGGGATGCGAGACTTTTGAAGAATATATTTAAAGGGTTCAGAGAGAGTCAGGATAAGTGCCTGTAGTACAAGATTCTACAGAACAAGATAAGGTTCTACGGGGCAAGCCAGCTTAAAGGGGACTGGATTTCAAAGATGAAATGCTTGAAAATGTAAGCAGAGCATTTCTAACATGGAAGAAAAGTAGGTGACTCAGGAGGAAATGCAGAGAATTCACTAACAAATTGCTTTTTAAAAAGAGAAGCACATAAAGACCAAAAAAAGGGCCGTCCACTGGGCTATACAGTCTTGTGAAAATAGTGTCTAAAATACCAAAGCCCAAATGGACTGAGGCTGGCAAGGAACACTAAGGACAATAGTGTTTGTTTTTCAGTGATGATGGGAGCAGTAGGAATACCTATGGGAATAGAGACCTGTTCTCGGGGGAGACAGGGCAATGGTATTGGGTGCCTGAGAAAAGGCAATGAATCTATCAATTGGGAAGGTGAAGATAAAAATTCAGTTTCTGTCTGGTTTTGTAGAGGGCTGGAACTCTGGAGAAATATACTGTTAAGTTCTTACTAAGTGCTAATGAGATAATGAGATATTAGGTTGTTACTAAGTGCTAAGTCGGTACTTAACAATTCTCTAGTTCCCGCCTTTCCTGGTAGTTTGACTTATGAATTCCTAAGGAAGAGCTGGCGTGTTTGGGAGGAGCAAGCTCATTGGTTGAAGTGGTTCTTCCCAGAAGCCCTTGCATTATCCCACGCCCATTCTCTGGGAGGATAAAAGAGGACAGCACTCCAGACATAGGAGTCTCTGCACTACATCAGGCTTGACGGGGCTCTCTGCAGGAAGGGAAGTCACTTCTCTGGACAAGAGTTAAGGGCAACTGCCTGGAGACAACGGTTCTCTACAGGAAGAAGAATCTGTCTGAGAGATTTGAGTTGACCCAGCAGATCTCCTCCCAGAGAGCGATCAGCAGCTTCTGCAGATGACAGCATGCTACATTTGGCGCCCAACGTGGGGCAAGGACTTATTCTTAGCCCTTCAGAGGAGTTAGACTGGACCATAGCAATTTGGCGCCTGAACAGGCTGCTCGAGCTTTACGTTTACAATTTGGAATCACAAGAGAGGAAGCTAGGAGCATAGTAAAAAGCTGTACAGCTTGTCTTCCTTTCCACGCTCCTACACTCCCTCCAGGGAAGAATCCTCGTGGTTTGAGACCCAATGAAATCTGGCAAATGGATGTGACCCATTATAAATCTTTTGTTCGTCTATCTTTTATCCATGTTGTGGTAGACACCTTTTCAGGATTCACATTTGCAATGCCAGCAGCAAAAGAGACAGCCCGAGTGGTCACTGAATTCCTTATACAAGCATTTGCAGTTATGGGTGTGCCACAAGCAATAAAAACAGACAATGGACCTGCATATATTTCTAAACATTTTACACACTTTTGTGCACAGTATAAGATTTTACATAACATGGGCATACCCTTTAATCCTCAAGGGCAGGCAATAGTAGAGAGAAGAAACAGAGATATTAAGACACTCCTCCAAAAACAAAAGAAAGGGGGAGCCACAGGTAACCCTAGAGAACTTCTAAATTTAGTTCTCTATACCATTAATTTTCAAATTTTTGACAAAGATGCACTGGCTCCAGCAGACAGGTTTTATAACCCACCAGAAGGGCAATGTCCAGTGCGAGCAGCTCCACTGTCCTTAGATAATCGCCAGGTGATGTGGAGAGACCCAGAAAGTAGTGAATGGAAGAGAGCAGATAGGTTAACTGCCTGGGGGAGAGGGTTTGCTTGTATTTCTTCAGCAGGGGAAGGAATCAGATGGGTGCCAATGAGTCGTATTCGCCTTGTCCATCAGAGAGAGACAGAAAAAGAGAAAGACCTCAAAATAAAGGAGAAAATCTAAGAAACATCTGACACTGAAAGAGTATGGCTAATAAGAAGACTGTTAAAGAACTTTAAAAACCAGCAGGAATCATTGGACTTCCTAACACAAGATGAGACTAATGGACAATGGACTTATGGACATTTATAAATTTTCAATTTATGATTTATTTGATCATGTTATTTGTTATATACTTCTAGCATGTATTATGTTACTATGTTACTATGTGCTTATGTAATCTATGTAATTATGTGTAATACCTCCCATATTGATGGATTTGTTTCAAGGTCATGACTACCCTATGTTCTAAATCAAAAGAAAGGGGGAGATGTTAGGTTCTTACTAAGTGTTAATGAGATAATGAGATATTAGGTTCTTACTAAGTGCTAAGTCGGTACTTAACAATTCTCTAGTTCCAGCCTTTCCTGGTAGTTTGACTTGTGAATTCCTAAGGAAGAGCTGGTGTGTTTGGGAGGAGCAAGCTCATTGGTTGAAGTGGTTCTTCCCAGAAGCCCTTGCATTATCCCACGCCTATTCTCTGGGAGGATAAAAGAGGACAGCACCCCAGACATAGGAGAAGTCTCTGCACTACATCAGGCTTGACGGGGCTCTCTGCAGGAAGGGAAGTCACTTCTCTGGACAAGAGTTAAGGGCAACTGCCTGGAGACAATGGTTCTCTACAGGAAGAAGAATCTGTCAGAGATTTGAGTTGACACAGCAGATCTCCTCCCAGAGAGCGATCAGCAGCTTCTGCAGATAACAGCTTGCTACAATATACTTTAAACAAGGTGTTAATAACTCAATGGAATTGATGAGATGATGGTTCTCTAATTCTCATATATACTTAGTGCTTAGCATAGTGATGTCATAGCTCTAGTTCCCATATAAAGTTAGTGCTTAGCATGGTGATGTCATGGCTCTCTAGTCCCCATATATACTCAGTACTCAGCCTGGTGATGTCATGGCTCTCTAGTCCCCATATATACTCAGTACTCAGCCTGGTGATGTCATGGCTTTCTAGTCCCCATATATATTCAGTACCCACCATGGTGATGTCATGGCTCTCTAGTCCCCACATATACTCAGTACTCAGAGTGGTGATGTCATGGTTTTCTAGTTCCCATATATACTCAGTACTCAGCGTGGTGACGTCATGGTTCTCTAGTCCCCATATAGACTCGGTACTCAGCGTGGTGATGTCATGGCTCTCTAGTTCCCATATATACTCAGTGCTCAGCGTGGTGATGTCATGGCTCTCTAGTCCCCATATATACTCAGTATTCAGAGTGGTGATGTCATGGTTCTCTAGTTCCCATATATACTCAGTATTCAGCCTGGTGATATCATGGCTCTCTAGTCCCCATATATACTCAGTACTCAGCGTGGTGATGTCATGGCTCTCTAGTCCCCATATATACTCAGTATTCATAGTGGTAAATGTCATGGTTCTCTGGTTCCCACATATACTTCGTACTTAGTATGGTGACGTCATGGTTCTAGTTCATGCATACTCAGTATTCTGTAATGATGTAATTACAATAAGGTATATAAGGGCTAAGAAGGACTGGAAGAGAGACATTCTATCTTTAACCAGCCCCGTGGTGGCTCTCCTGCTTTCATCACTTCTCCACTAAGACCAAGGACTCGGGCTGATCCCAAGGTCCTCCAGAAAGCTAGCCTGGACTTTACATGGTTTCTTGCCAAAAAATTAAATAAGTCGAAATATTTCTTATATCATAGACATGTTTCTTTGTTTCTTTTTCTAGCCATTTGGAGATTACGTTGTCTTGTGAACATCCCCTAATAGGTACTAGTATAGATAAAAGAGTGGGGAGGTAGTGAGGGTAACTGTAAATCCCTCTATTACTTCATTTCATCACCATTATTGAATAACTGAGGCTGTAAATTCTTTCTTCAGCAGTAAATGGGGAAAAGATTTTCATTTTAACCCATGTATAAGGAATGTAAGAAGCTAAGAGGGAGAAGAGACCGCTTTAGAGAGCTCTGAGACAGTCTTAAATGTTGGTCTCTGAAACAAAAAGCAAAAGCAAAACCCACTGCTGAACCCCTTCCAGGAGCTACTGATTAAAGAAAATGCACCAAAACCATTCAACATGGGATCTCTGGGCTTAGTGAATCTACCAATGGAATGAATATGGAACATTTTGTTCAATTAGGTTTTGGTGAATGGGATGTGAAAAAGAAGGGCTCTTCTGCTGAGATAGAACATTGCGTCAGTTATTGAGCAGGCAAGGATTTTCTGCTCATGTTCAGATGGCGCTGGGATCCCATTGAAGCATATGATGCTCCAAAGGCGCCATACCTATAGGACTGTCGTTCCCATTCTCCCACAAGCTTGCCACTGGTGGTCCACACACAATGCTGCAAGATCTCTTTGTATTGAATTGTGTATCTTGACATTATGTGGGCTAATGAAGCACATGGATTGTCCAATGGATATCCTTCACTTTTGCAGCAATAAGACCTATGGTCTTTTCTGTAATATACCTCTCAAATGATAGTTTATTCAGATTTCTAAAAAGATTTCTAAAAAAAAAAATTGTTAAACAGTTGTTTGATATCCATATGCCAACAGAAACCCTGCTTTGCATTCACAGTGAACCCCAAAGGTTTGCTTTTTTAACTCCAGGATAAAATACAAAGTCCTTGGTTTGACATGCAAAAGTTTTTCTTTCCCATCTTTCCAGTCTTCCCTTTAAGCACATGCTAGTATATGATCTTCCATCTCCCACCTCCAGACCTTTGAATTGGCTGTCCTCCATGTCTAGAGTCCTCTTCCTGTGTGTGTGTAATGTAGATCTAGATATATAGGTATATATGTGTGTGTGTGTATGTGTGTATGTGTACAAAGTGTGTATGTATATGTGTGTGTATATATATATATATATATACACATATATATATATGTAGCCATACTCATATGACTGTGTACATACCCACACATGTGAGTGTGTATACAAGTTATTCAGATCAGAAACGTAAGCTTCATATGGGCAGGGCTTGGTTTTGTCTTTTTTTTTCATCGCCAGCACTTACCTCAGTACTTAGAATGTCAGAAACAATAAATGTTTATTAATGTCTTGATTAAAAATGATGATGACAAGGTTTACAAAGCATTGTTTTTTAGGATGGGATCTCTGATGTAGCTATGATTATGTTAGACTTAGGGAAGTGCCTGGCCCAAGGTCACACACTTATTAGTAAGTGTACAAGGCCAGTTTTGAACCCAGGTCTTTTTGACTTCAGTTCAAACGCTAGTTACCCACACCACCAAATTGCCCGCTATTTCTTTGCAGTAATATTAGTACAGCTTCAGGAAACAATATGGAATAATGTGTGACAAGTTATTCATACTCTTTAAGCTAGAGATCTCATTCCTGGACATATCCCTTACAGTGGTTAAATTCCCCTCTTCACCCCCAGAAAAACCCATATTCAAGATGATGTTTTTGTAGCCAAATTTAAAGCTGAGAATGGAATGGGTGCCCGGCCTTAAAAATGGCTGAACCAATTGTGGCAGATCGATGTTAGCAGATGAACTCTTACGTTTCACAATTTTTAGGTTTTCAATAATTTGAACTTAGCCAGTTCTTTGGCCACTGACCTGCGTCCTCCCTCCCCAATAATTATAATTTATGCATTAGCATCTGTTACAAAGGAAGAAGAGATGGACAGATTCTCCAGAAAATGAGATATGCCCCTCCAAATTAAATCAACAGCTCAGGGTTTTCAATACAACGATGGGAATAAATGAGGGTAAGGAGACATATATTAGAAAATATGGATCAGGAATAAAAAATGAGACAGTTCAAAGATATGAAGACTCTGCAGAAGCCTTATATCCATACACTGTACCCCGAATGCTTGCTTTGAGAAAAATATCGGTTTGTACTAAGAGCGGCAAATACTACATAGCATCACGCCGACAAAAAGAAATTGATTATATTTTAATGAAAAGGAAATGGCTCCTTACTGATATGGGAGCCACGTCGGCTAGCAGACCTCTGACTTGTTCGAGCAAAGGTCAAAATTAGTTCAAAGTTTGGAGAAAACAATAAACAAGAAAATTATTTGATATTAAATTGAAGCCTCTCAGTCCTGATAACATTCAAATAGTTGGATTTTATTTTGTTTTATTTTTGATATATTTTGAAAAAATAGGATGTGGATGGAAGAAAGGACAAAGACACAGACTGAAATCATTTTATCCAGAAGCTTAGCTGACATAAATCAGTTGTCATAAGAAAAATTTTTTTTAAAAACCATGAAAGCACTTTACTCAGGAGACACTTGTTTTCTTGTGGAATTCAGAGATAAGGAATCTAAATGCCAATTTAGAATACAAACCCCTTTATAAGATTTTATACAAGCTGTTGGAAAAAAACAGAAGCAGTGATGGAGAAAACCAGTTTAAAGAAAGTGATAAAGACCCACTACAGAGGATTAGCAGATAAAACCAAGAGGAGGAAAGTAAGCAGAAGAAAAATGGAGAAGATCTGCAAAGATGGCTCTTAAATTTTCTTCAGCAATGAGAATTTCATGACTACGTTTTAAGTCTAGTATCACAGCTTAGGATGTTTATAGACTAAGTAGAAATGAAAATAAAGTTTGACAGCCTAAATGTAAGGGCATCGAGGAATTGATTAACAAAGAATGGGAAAGAGGGGAAAATATCAAAGGCATAGGGCATCCTGGATCTTATTAATATGAAAGAAAAAAAAGCATCAGAAAGGACTTTAACCATAATGGACCTATAATCTTCCTTCTCCATCTATATAGAATTTCTTTGAGAATCACCTGCCTGTGAATCCAAAACATATGTAGTGAAGATATTAATCAGGGCAAGATTTCACAAGTGATAATCCCTGCCATATTACGTGTCAATAATCATACAAGTGACTGAAAATGTAGGGTTTTCAGATTCCCGTTATACTTCCTTTTTGTTCATTCTGGAAAGCTCTCTTCCCCACAGTATGTCTTCCATCCATGCAGCAAGCTTTTCCAAGGTGGCTTAAAAAATGTGACACCAGAAATAGCCTTGTGGAGGGCATCTCTGATGCTAAATATCAGGAAGGCGTAAAAGTGAAAGATGCGGGCTGGTGTGGCCCCGGAGGTTGGCAGTGTGGTGGAGGAAATCAATAAGTGCATGTTGAAAATAGGTTCCCTCCTGCCTGTGGGAGTCTCCTGAAGCTCTTGCATCAGTTGACATAGTGAGGTTTGCACCAAACTCTAGAACAATAGAGAACCTTCTGAAAGAAACCTATAACTGTGCAGAATAGTTTAGCCCAGACATCCTTCCATCCTTCCCTTCCACTTTTTGGAATTGTTTTTTCTCTGGTGTCCTGACTATACATAAATATATCTATTTATTTAGATGTTCCCCATCGTTGGACTGGGAGCTCCCTGAGGTCAGACTGTCATGAACTTCCCTTATCTCTTCCATGTTTAACACAATTCATCTAAATAGCTGAAAAAAATTACTCTTATTTGGAGTTGGGGGCCTGGGATTCCAATACCAGCCCTTCCACCCCCTCTTCTCTGTGACTCCATTTCCTTGGACTAACATCCCTTTCCATTTTAAATGATTCTAATAATTTGTTTTAAGTCTTTTTAAATATCCAGAATTATCTTCTACCCTTTTAGATCGACCATCCATCACATTTGCTTAGATTGTGCTCCGGGACCTCGAGGGTCACCCCCTCCCCTTAAATAAGAAGTAGCTTATGAAAAACAAGCTTCATTATTGTTTTATGGGGCTACCCCTGGCAAGAATCAGAACCTAATGTGCTTTCACAGCCCATTATGGGGCTATGTGGTACAGCCATTCACCAGACCGGATCTTCACAATGATCCTGGGGGATCTGGAAGGAGGAGCCCTATTTTTACAGATGAGGAAACTGAGGTTCTAAAATGAAAAAAGCCTTGATCAATGGAAGTCATAGTGAAGAGCAGAACAAAAGTGCCCACGTTGCAAGGCTGTGAGGGGTCCAGAGAGGAGAAAATCCCATAGCATCTAGCAGCTTCATTTCTGGGTTTTTTGTTTTTTGGGGTTTTTTTGTTTGTTTGTTTTTCATTCAACTATATTTTTGGCTAAAGAAATCCCAGCCTCTGTGAAGAAGCAGGAGGGAAGGGACTTCTCTTATTTCTGCTTTGGACCCAAGAATGGTCATTATGGCCACCCCATGTTTTCATCCCAAGATTTTATTAGTTAAAAGCTTTTGAGAGTTATTGACCAGGAAAGCCATCATCTTGTGCCAGTCTGGTGAGGGTGACCCAGGCCAGGCCTCTGTGGACCTGTGCTGCAGCAGCGCAGACCTTGGGGTGAGGGACACTTCCACCAGAGACCAGACGGATCTTCCAGGACGAGAAGAGGCATCCGGAAGCTTCCCCCGGCAGCAGTTGTAAAACTCTGGCAGGCTTGGATTAGGCTGGATTTTATTTTTTTAATCACACAAAAGGGATAACAGAAGTGCTTTACCCGGTGATGATGTGGTTTCAGCCAAATTCATTTGCAGGGAAAGGGACTTAGAGTGAAAGCGTCCTTCTATTAGCTGTGTGTCTGACGGCAATAATGCCCACCTTGCATCTCTCAGCAACGAGCTCCTGGATCCCAAGGACACGCATTAACCAGAGGGAATATGGGCACGTTGTTTGTGGCGACAGTAACCTCCTCTTGAGTCTTCGGCTCATAGAACATGAAACCTACTGAAAGAACAGCAGGCTGGCCTGCCTTCTCAGGATTGTTTGTTCTGATCTTCAAACTCCAGCTACGATGATCATACTAGCTACATTTATACAGTGCCTACTGTGTGCCAGCCCCTGGGCCTAAGTGCTTTGTAAATATTCTCTCATGTGTAGCTGCTGGTTTGGTCCCCATTTTACAGATGAGAAAACTAGGGGAAAACAAGAAAACAAGTCTTAAGGGACTTGTACCATACTTAGTGTCTGAGACCGGATTTGAATTCAGGGCTTCTTGACTCCAGCCCAGCACTCTATTCGCTAAGATTACTAATTATGGTGATGGTGGCTGACATTTTTCTAACCCAATAAGGTTTGCAAAGCTTTACATTGTCTTATTTAATTTTCACACGAATCCTGCGAGACACCCTTTTTATCATCCCCATTTTAGAGGGGAGGAAACGGAGACTCACAGAGGAGGGTGGGCTTCCTCACCAGACATGCACACCCAGTAAAGGTCGGGGGTGCGATGCAAACTTGACTCTCTCCGACCTCCAGGGCCTCTTCTCTCTCTACGGCTCCGTGTTCTCCCCCAGCAGATGGCAGCTTGCCTAGAACACCTAGACTTTGTGTGACGTCTTTCCAAGTGAGGTCATTTCTGTGGCAGGATCGAGGCTCTAGAGCTATGTGGGCCCTCACGGACTGTTTAGTCCGACCTCTTTTTCTACAGACAACGCACCTAAGGCAGGCACCGGTAGTAAAAGGCAGAGCTGGGATTTGAACTCACGGCATGGGAGAACAGGATTCGGGCTCAGCTGAAGCCGTCCGGTCCAACTCTCTCATTTTACAGATGAGAAAACTGAGGTCCCAAGAGACTGGCTGGGGAAGCGGCTCGCTCGAAATAGGTGCTCAATAAATGTGGATTTTTATATCAAACAGTCACAAGATATTGAGCCCAAAGGGCTTTCAGGGACCAGCCGGCTTGGCCCCTCCTTATACTGTTAAGGAGACTGGTCCTGGGGGGACTAAGCACATTGCCCAGAACCCCCGATCTGTGCTTAGCAGGCAGGGGCCAGGCCCTGTAGACTGTCGCTTCCTTTTGTAGCCAGGCAAGTTCACCCCGGAGCACACGCAGGTGGCCTGGGCCTTCCCGGAGTTCCTCTCCCTCTTCCAAGGGGCTCCCGTGTCCATCTGACCCTGTGGCGCTTCCCGCATTTAGGAGTGGCGTCTCTACTTCCCGGCACGTTGCTCCCCTCCCTCCCCGTCTCCCCCACCCATGAGTTATGAGTTCGCCAAGGTTTTAAATATCCTTGGAGCATTTCCCTCATCCATCTGAGTTCAGGAGGTGTCCCGGTAGCGGTGTTCGTTAAACCTCTAAGTAAAAATGACTTTGTTCTCTGCGATGTGAAATTGGCTGGTTAATTCTGGTGTTATTTACCCCGTAATTCATTAGTTTCACTCTCCCATTGGCAGCTGACAGGCTGTAATTTCACGCCTTGCAATAAAAGATGTCTCATAATCTGCTTCATTTAGCAGCAAGAGAATTTAATGAAATTAACTGCAGTCCTAATTATGCCCGTGAATACTAAAGACTGTGATCCCGCTCCCTGGAAAAGGACAAGGCCCACCTCCTGAAGGATTTAAAAATATATTTTCTGGGGAAAGTTGCAAATGGCCTCCTTCGATTGGCCGGCGAGCGCCAATTATAGGGCGGACGTGACTCCGGAGCCCATTTGCTCGGCCCGTAGGCTCTCGAGAAGTCATTATTCCTGTTTGGTGAGCGAATCCAGAAAGGGCATCCGTGCCCAGGCAGCGGCCCCGAGAAACCCGCCAAACACGAGCTCCTCTTGCTGTTGTGAGGTGGGTATCAACCCGTTCCTGGGCTTCGCTCGCTAAGTAATCTCAGCTACTTGGCTTCTCTTGCCCTGCTCGCTTCTGCTTTCCAACAAAAGAGCTACTCTGGAGAGACTGTCCCCTTCCCGGAGCTGCGGAGCGGCCTATAAAAGTCAGAGGCAGTGCTGGGGGTGGGAGCGGCAGCCGTGTTTGCATCAGGGGTTCACATCTCAGCAGCACAACCTGGACTGGTGTTACCTCCTCCCTCCATTCTGCTCCTCTCCCAAATAAGGACCTCCAAGGCCCAGTCTAGAGCTAATTCTAGAACCAGGAAGAGGATTCTCCTTCCTTTCCAATCCAGGGACTCACACTAACCTTGGTTATCAGATTAAGAGAGCCTGGACAGGGTCTGATTTGCATTCCTGTGACTCCCCTGCCTCAGGGCAGATCTTGGGCAGCCATCAGCCACTGGTACTTTTGCAAAAGGCTTGACTGATGTGGAATTGAACTTGATCCTCCCATCACCCTGGTGAGTGGATGCTATAGTACTCTTGTGTTACAAATGAGGAAGCTGAGGCAGACGGAGTTGAAGTCATTTTCCCAGGGTCAGGTAACTAACATGAGGCAGAATTTGAACTCAGTTCTTCCCGACCGAGTTCATTGCTCTAACCACAAAGCCCCTTGATGGCAAGTTATTAACTTATGATGAATGACCCCGAGCACCGATGATAAAGCACGTTCCTCCCAGCCTATCACAGAAGTGGCCGACTCAAGCTACAGACACATATTTCTGGCCATGGCCAATGAAAGAGCCTATAAGGGCTTCTCTGTCCCATCCCCCCATCCAACAGTGGAGAAAAAGAGATAAAAAGGAGAGAAAATCAGTGGTTATTAACTGGGAAAATGGCATAACACTCACACCATTATAGAGAGAAATTTATTCAGCCCCAACCTGAGCTCTTCCCCGAAAAATTGAGGAATCTGTTTTATTAGAGTGTGTACATTCCACCAAGGCCGATGACAGCCCATCCGTGCCTCATTTTATTGTTTCATGAAGCTATTAAAAAAAAAATCATCATCATCATCATCATCTCTTATTGGGCCAAACTTCCAATCAGTCATAACCCCCTTGAACTTGTTCTTATTCTCAGATGACAAACATCTCATCTTTTGGGAGATTTATGCTTGGTGAAATGTGGCTGTCAATGTATAATAATAATTATTATAAGTAATAATAATATAACTAACTGATTCTCACAACAACTCTGTGAAGTATACTGTTTTTGTATACATGAGGAAACTAAGGCTGGGAAATCTTAATGATTTGCCTGAAATCTTACAGCTAATAAATGAATGAAACAGGCTCCGAGTTCGGATTCTCTTGACTCTAGTTCAGCCCATAGCTGGCTGCCTCCAGGGCAATCTTGTTGTGCCATTAGTAGATTTGTGTTCTCATCTATCCAGAGCTATGTGAACTTTCTCTTTTAGATTCTATGCACCTTTCATAAATGACACATCCGGTTCCCTTGAGGGTATCTCTAGGATTCCTGGCTCTCTCTGAAGAACCAAGGCAGAGACGGGGCTCTGGGTTTGCTGCTCATCACTCTTGCTACACAAGGGGTAGAACCAGCTACTTCTCTGCTCAAAGGGGGACAGTTGCTTCTCAAGTCTTCATTCAAAATCTTCTATAGCTTACTTAGATCCACTGGCACCTCTATAACTTGGATGCTTTAGTCCATGATTGTAGCTACTTAGCATTTCTGTGATACTATTCATATTAAAAAGATGAGCTTATGACCACTTAGCTATTGGATGTCATTGAAAACAACACATAATTTCCCACATGCTGTTCAGACTTCTTCTTATCTCATTGTTTTATTTCAAATGTTCATCTGTGATGGAGATGAATTAATAGACTGAGGACAGCTATGACATGAAAAGAGATATTTGTATGTATTTGAACCTATCCAATTAGAGATACATTGATATATTTTAATATTATGGCATAACATCTTCCAATAGTTTGTGATCTCTATGTATCTGTCTCTAGCTAGCTAGGAAGATCTTTGCTGATAAACTAATTCAAAGGACCACCTGCCCAAAGGCATCCCAAAATATGGACAGTAAGCATTTTTCATCCATTTTGTCTATCTTGTTTGGATGATAGGATTTATTTTCCCCCCAAAGATTGGACATTATGTATAGGATTTTTAGTGTTCTGCACTTCATCACATTTAATGCATGGGAATTATTCTCTAAGAACAATGGCATTTGGAGAAAATTTCCACGAGGAAGGAAATCCTTCTTGTTTATCCTGCCAATCTAGGAAAAAATTAATTAGAAATCCAGAGTCAAAGAATCTCCCCAGGTATACAAAATGACTTTCTATCCTGCTCATTCATCTTTATTTTCCCTCATTTTGTGACTCTGATGATTCCCAAGTGATTTCCCAGAACGTCCAGCATAGGATGGATTAAGAGAAGATTCTTTGAATGGTTTTGTTGTGAAAATCAAGAGAGATTCCTGATTGAAGATTTTTGGTCATTTTCTATGGAAAAGGAGATACTTCACTAAGCAGTGATCTAATACTCTGCAGTCCAGCAACATTGAAGTTCTTTCTTCTTCCCATTGCCTATCCCCATGCCTTTGGATAGACCCTCTCACTTCTAGAGATCCTCTCTCTCCACCTCTGTCTTTTAGAATCCTGGCTTCCCTCAAATCCCATCTCAGGCACCATCTTTTGCATGATCCCTCTCCCAATTTCTGTAATTTCCTGCATTTGGAGACAAGATGATGGAGAAAAGCCAGCAAGTTGACTAAGCTCTCCTCAGCTCCACCAGAAACAACATTAAATAGATATTGGAGCAACAGAACCTACAGAAAGACAGAGAAAAAAATTCCAGCATAAAATAGCTTAGAAGTTCTTTAGGAAAAGTCTTTCCATTTCATTTGGGTAAAAAGAGAGCATAGCCCAATGCAGATAGTGCCCAGGCAAGCCAGTAGGAAGCTCTTAGCCACAGCATAGATCAGTAACCAGGGTCCCGAGGTCCTGGTTCAGCAGGCTGGTGGCACAGCATGTCATTGAGGTCTCCAACAGCTGCATAGGAAGCAAACTGCCAATCTCAGAACCCCCAAGCACAAGAGACATGACTAGGCTGAGTCATCCCACATGCAATGGGAAATCCACTGGACTTAGAGACCCTGGCACAGAAAGTCATGGCCAGGCCCCTTAGCCTCTAGCATAATAAATTTGGGATAGTGTCCCTTGTACCCAGGAGCAGACCTCAACTATCAAAGTCATGAAATAGGCTAGAAAATGAGCAAAAACTAGAAAAGAACCGTAACCACGGAAAGCTACTATAGCGACAAGAAATATCAAAACACAGCCTCAGAAAAGGAGAAATATGAATTGCTCTCAAGCCCCAAAAGCCTTCTTGGAAGAGCTCACAGAGGATTTTTAAAAACCAAATAAGAATAGTTGAGAAAGGTTTGCCAAAATGTATCAGCAGCATGGGAAAAGACAAAAATTGATGGAAGAAAACCATTCCTTAAAAAATACACTGGCCAAATGGGGGAGGAAATCCTCTGATAATTTCCTACATTCCTGTTTCTCTTGGAATGACTTCCTTCATCTTTTTCTCTACTTACCATTGCATGTTGTCCTTTACCCCCCCCCCCCACCTCTTTCCAGAGAATGGAAGTCACTGGAGGGCAGGAACTGGTTTGCTTTTTTTTTTTCCAACACCTTCCCCATCATATGTGCTTGATCAGTGCTTTATCACTTGAAGTGCAATTGCTTTCTTCCTAATCTGAATCCATTCCAGAGCATCAGATACAGTTCTCAGCTATATCATATGATCCGTGCTCTAGATTACCTACCACTCTCACAGATAGATGTATAGATAATAGATATACAAGAATATATGTGCAGGTACATGGAGATTATATATATGTACATATACATATATATTTATGCATATATGTATGTATATATGTGTGTATATATATTATATATATTCACAAACTGTGGGCATGAATAAGTGCAAAAATATACATTAAGTGCCCATGTATCTGAGCACTGTGCTAGTGATACAAGTAGAAAAAAAAAACCAAGACATTGCCAGCCCCTAAGGGAGCTCATTCTCTAATTAGGGGAGAGAATGCATACAGAAGAGTTCAGCTTCAGGGCAGAGAGTAAGACCCAGGATTCCTCAGGGAGCACCAGTCAATAATGCTAGATACTGGCCCACTGTTGGGAAAGAGGGCATCTCCGATGCTTTCATATTCCTACAATATACATTTTAAAGAGATTTTCATTTGGGGTATTACGCTTGAAATTATGTTGTGGATGTTCTTGTTGCTTATTTGTGATTTCTAGTAGATATAGCCCAGGACATCGCTGCTGCTTTGCTAATTAAAAGTGTCTTTAAAAGAAAGAAAAAGCTCAACCTAACTAAGTACAGACAGGAACTCCCATGAGGTCCTTGAGGAGAGAACTTTTCTGCTCACCTGACCCCAGGAATTGATCACAGGGAAAACTTTCCCACCAGCATTTCCCCTATAAATTGTATATATCCCTCAAAATTGAAGTGTCCTGCCCAGACTGCCTGAGAGGCTGAATCAGGAGGGAGGAGGAGGAGGAGGATCAGTGTCCCACATGCTCCTTTCCCAGTGTAGTCTGTGTAAGTCTCAGAGCGTGAGGGAGTGCCGCGGCCATGTGTCTTGCCTGCTCTACCTATCGTGCCTATCGTTTGCAAAGAAAGTCTGTGCTATTATCCGCCGCAATGAAGACTGGTGATTGTGCATCCCGGGCATGTGCCACGTTCCACCTGTCAAGTGCTTTGTACTTTTCAAAGTCCTTTCACCTTTATTATCTCATTTGATCTTCACAGTAGCCCTGTGATGTCGCTGAGGCGGGTATCGTAACATGGTACAATTTCAGAGTCAGGATTCCCTTTAGAGATTGTTTGGTCCCACCCCTTCATTTTACAGATGAGGACGCTGTGGCCAAAAGAGACAGAGACAGAGAAGTGGGGAGAGACAGACGGACAGAGATGGACGGACGTAGAGGCAGAGATGGAAGGACAGAAAGACAGAGATGAGGGGGGAAAGACAGAGGGAGAAAGGGAGTGTGAGGCAAGAGAGACAGAGACAGAAAAGGTAGAGAGACAGATGGACAGAGAGAGGTAGAAGCAGAGGCAGAGATATACCTACAGAAAAACAAATAAGGAAGGAAAGACAAAGAGGGAGAAAAGAAGTGTGAGACAAGAGAGACAGAGACAGAGAATGGGGGAGTGACAGATGGGCAGAAAGACAGAAATAAGGAGGGAAAGACAGGGAAGGAGAAAGGGAGTGTGAGACAAGAGAGACTACAGAAAAGGGGGAGAGATGGACAGACAGAGGCAGAGAGAGATGGACGTAGAAGCAGAGACAAACTGACCGAAGGACAGAAATAAAGGGGGAAAGACACAGACAGAAAAGGGGGAGAGACAGACAGACAGAGATGGACAAACAGAGGCAGAGACAGACTTACCGGACAGAAATAAGGGGGGAAAGACAGACAAGGAGGAAGAAAGAGCGTGTGAGATGAGACAGACACAGAGAGAGTCAGTCAAGAGGCCCAAATTCCAGCACAGACTTTTGAAGTAACTCTGGAGCATCTGTTATTTCCGCTCTCTCATCTACTCCATATGTGTCCTCCGGGTTCCCAGTTTTGTCCATGATGTTTCTTCCATTAGACTGCTAGTTTTTGCCTGCCTCGGTATCCCTGGCACTTTGGCCCAGAACCAGTCCTTAGGAAGCCTCTTATAAATTCTTATTGACCCGATGTTAACATCAAGGCATCTGTTTTGCCACCTTTGGAATTGGGAGGAGCTCCGGGGGCTGCTACAGAACCCTTCAGGCAATATACAGGGGAATATGGGATGGGAAGTGGAAAACATGTGCCTGCCATGGGTTCTGAACATTACTGCTGAGGGAGAATCCACCTGGATGCTGCTAGTGCTTCCTGTGCTGCCCAAAATGACCTTCTGTTTGTTCTGTTTGTGTAACCAGCCTAGAGGACAGAGAACTGATCTCTGAGTCTGGAGGTCCTGGGTTCAAGTCCCAACTCTGCTGAGTGGCCCTGAGCATATCATGTAACTTCTTAGTTTCCTAGTTAACATACTATAACAGTAGACTGAGGGGAATCAGAGTCAGAGATTCACTAAATCACCGGAGTTAGAGAAGAAAGAACCCTCAGCTCAAACAGCCCAACTGAAATTTTAAGAAGAATGACCACGGGAGTATAGCCTAGCTGAGGAACGAGCCTCCAGATTCTTGTTGGAGCCTCCTGCCTAGGAGCTATCAGCTCCCTACTGGGGACTGTTGCTGGGGAGGTGGAAACATTAGCTTTGGTAGATCTCTCCACAGGCACAATCTGGCCTCGGCAGAGACGCGGAAGGAAAAGAAGGGGAAAGGCCCCGCGTTAATGGAGGGCAGACAGCGTATTCCTTTATTGTGCCCTATAAAAATAATTGAGCTGCTCTCAGATCTGAGTGTTTTTGTAGCTTCCTCTCAATGATAAAAAAAAACAGAACCCTAAGTAGGGCATTTTGATGTCGGGCTATAATCTGCTCATTTACAGAATAGCCAGTGATGGAAAGACATTGGGAAATGGCAAGCCTGCCTTCCGCATCCCGCTTGCATGTTAACAACAAAACGTAGACCAGAAAATACCCGAGAAAGGCAAACTGCAACGTTGAGGAGCTGTCCAAGGTCATTTCAAGCCTTGATCCCGAGATGGGATGAAGGAACCTTTGTCAGTTTGATCCTAGCGATGAAACCTGTCCTTGAGCTCCTGTGAGCTATGAAAAAAGGGGCCAGGAGCCACCTGAAGGGCTAGGACTGTGCCAGAAGAAACCGTGACTCTGAAGGCTCCGAAGAATCAAGGCAGGACTTAGATGAGCTGATTCAAAGGGAAGTCGGCGGGAAACGAAATACACAATGATTGCAACAGTGTAGACCGAAAGAAGTTAGAGTAACACAGTGAAAACTAAATGTTGCAGAAATGTCCCGGCTATTTCTCCTGCAGAAGTGGGGGAGGAGAGGGAAAGGGGCTGTTTTTTTTTTTTTGGGGGGGGGCTGTTTTTATAAATGCCACATTATTGGAAAATACTCCGTCCCCATCCCCTTTTAAAATTATTTGTCACAAGGGATTGCTTCAGAGAGGGGGCATTCTACCCTGCAGACTGTAGCTGATGGCCAAACAAAAGATAGCCACAAAATCTTAACCTTTAAAAAAAAACTCCCAGTAATAAGAGAAGAAGCTAAAGATGAGGCTCACAGAGTGGATTTCAGCAGAAACCTGGGATGAGCCCAGAGTGGCCACAAACAGGAGGCGTTTCTCTGGTGGGGGGCGCTCCGCTTCCAACTGGGGAAAGCCAAGCGTTCTTGGAGCAGAGGCTCGGATGCCGTTAGCATCCCAAATGATAGGAGGCTCACTTAAAATGCAGAAGACATCTGAGGGCCCTGAAAATGGAAACTCAGCTGCAGAGAGCAACTTTGATGTACCTAATGCCTATTGTCTAATATCTGGTTTTTGCTTTTAAATGCCAGCTCACAGCGTGGGAGCGGCTCCCTCCCATCGCGCGGCAGAGGGTGCCCTGGGTGGGAAGGAGGAGAAGGAGAGAGATTTGTTCTGTCCCGGGCGGAGAAAGCTGACGGCTTCTGGGTGCCTTCGGGGAGCTTTTGTGAAAAGAGAGTGTGTGTTCTGAGTGTGTAAATCTGAAGTAAGCATGCTGTGTGTGTGTCTGTGTGCTCGGGAAAGTTAGCAGTCATTCAAGTTTTATCTCTTAATGAATAGAGACTGCTGAAGTAAGGGTTAGGTAATTGAGTTTATAATTAATTAGCCATAACCCTCATCAGATAAAGCAGTTGTAGAGAATTTTTTTTATCTCCTTTCTCTCCCCAGGGCCTGCCCTTCTTTGTCCTTGCACTGACAGAGTATACTTATCGCGGGCCTTCTCCGGGCCTGTGCCCATCAACCCCTCCCCCACGGGGTGGGTTTTGGTGGTCAGCTGAGCCCCTCATTGTGCTAGGAGGCGCACAATCAGCCGAGCTGTCGGCCGGCGGGATGATGAATTAGCGGTAGGAGTTAACGGAGAGGTGAACTCCAGATTGGCCCGCAGATAGCTTGCCGGCCCAGCTTGTGTCTGGGAGGCGTGCGGACGCCGGCCTCGTCTCCTGCTGACACTTTCCAACAAAGAGGTTAAATCGGGAGATGTTGGGACCCGAAGGTTACTCGGGAAACTTGGGCCGTTCACAAAAGAGCCCTTAATTTCTTCAGCCGAGCCATTCACTAGGACAATGCCGAGGGGAGAAACGAGGCCTTCGCCGTTTCTTTCGGTGACCTTATCGCGTGTATTATAGACTTCCCGAGGTAGGTTTTCTTCCCCCACAAGGGATGGTAAGAATTGACAAAGTTTTTAAAAAGCCAAAATCATAGTTTATTGTTAGCAATTCACACGAGGTTTCCAGGTCATAGAATGGGGATCGAATGCCGGTCTAGACTTTATCTTCGCCCTCCCTTATCATGCAGAGCAGGAACCAGGTAGGGCCAGTCACTTGCTGGGTACGGGCGGAGGCTTGGCTGCAGCCCTGAGCGTGGGACCCTGGCTCTGCAGGCCCTGAGCCCCTTGGAACTGCCCCTTCCAGCTCAGACAGGTAGCTCCGGCAGGAGGAGGAATGGAGCCCGAGTCCCTGCTCTCGCCTTTGTGGCGTGTTGCCTTCTTTCTATTCTTGGAGAACGCTGGCCATGCTGAGGGCAGGAAGCGGTACCTTTGCTGTGTTGATAGATTTAACCGCTGTCCTTTCCCCTTAGAAAAGACATTAGAGACTGGGCTAAGAGATGCACACTGTGTATACAGAAGGAGGTACATGTGTGCTCATCGACTCCTTTTGTTCTCCCCGTGGCCATCTCTGGAGGTGCCATCTGCTTGCCCAGACAGGGAATGCGCCTTTGACATTTTTCTTTTTTTGAGAAAAAAAAATTTAAGTCAAAGCAAGCAAACGCATTTGTTGGCATTCTCTCCCCCTCACTCTTCCCCATATATGTCATCGTCCCTTCTGCAGGATCAAGGCTGGTCTCTGAGTGCAGCTCATCCCCACGTACCTTCTGCTCAAATTATTGTCATCGTGTGTAACATGACCCTGGTTCTTCTTTCTACTGTCTCGAGATAAAGCCTTAGGGTAACAGGGACATCAGGGACTGGCTTTGCTTTTCTGGGTGTGCTGGCACCTAGGTCAGTGCCTGACACACAGTAGGTGCTTAATAAATACTTATTGATTGACTGACTGGAGCTGGAAGGGATCTCAGAGAATACATGAATCTAGTACCCTCTTGGAAAGAATGGTAAACTGAGGCCCGGGACAGGAAACAGTCTTGTCCTGGTTCACAGAGGGAGTCAGAGGCCGTGGGGGTGGGGGGGACCCATTTTGGAATGGTTGTCAGGGAACCAAGTGTGAATCTCAGTTCTCCCACCTGGTCCTGGGACACGTCCCTGGGCCTCCCTTCACCACCACTGGAGGCTCAGCTCTTGTTCTGTGATCCTTCCAACGTTCAGGGAACCCCCACATCTCCGTGGGGAACAGGCGTTCTCTGCGCTGCCCCCATGTCACTTAGCTGGCAGATTGTACAGACTCGGTCTTGTGAAATGAGGCATTCCCCGTGGAGCAGGCGATGACTGTGGGGATCCCAGAGGGCGGGGATCCCAGGGGCCCTTTGTGGGAGCCTTGTCAGGGCCCTTTGGGAATAACAGCCTTTCCAGGGACTTTGCGGTTAAGGAGTGAGTGGGCTTTCGAGGGCCCGGTGCCCTTTGGCTACGAGCCTCAGGGAATCGGATGCCAATGACTTAAATCAGACATTATGTCTGTGTAATGCTTTTCAACGTTAATGAAAATTTAATCAGAGCAATATATTATCGAATCTCATTTAGTCAGGGAGGTGGGATAAGGATGGGAAATGTATTTTAATTTATAGAGTAAACTAGCTCTTTTTCCAACAAGGAGGATAACAAGGACCTCAGAGCCGGCAAAGTGGATCATAATCCCCTTGGTTAGAAACTACCTCCAGCACCTCTCAGCAGTCCATTGGGCAGTGGGGCCCAAATGGGAATATGACCACGAATGGCTCGATTAGCCAGAACATGGTATCTCCTATGGTGGTGGTGAGCTGGCTTTCCAAGCCTTTCTTCCCAGGGAGTTGAAGGAAGGAGCAGTTACATTCATCGCCACCAGTCTTGGTTCAGCCGGCACTCAACCGTCGAGGTCCCAAGAAAGTTGATCTAGAAGCACAAAAGACATGATGTATTTAGAGGTCAGAGGGATCTGAGAGATCATTGACTCCAGCGTCATCATTTGTCAGATGAGAAAACTGAGACCAAGATGCTGAGGGAACCTGCCCAAACTCTCTGAGCTCTGGACTCTAAGCCCATTGGTCTTTCCTCTGCCCCAGCCTCCCTGAATGAAGGCTTCAAATAAATACATTCAGTAATCAATCACTGATGATGCGTCCCTTCTATGCCAGGTCCTACACTAGAGGCTGGAAAGGTCAAGATTTAAATGGTCAACGCTGCCTTCAGGAAGGGTTATTGCCTCTGCTGTGGGCAGAGAGTCTCTCTTCACTTGCCCCCTTGGGAGTCAGCGTCCAGTCTGGAGGGCTGCTTGTTTGTGGTCCTAGGGCCTTGAGGATTGTTTTAGATCCACAGGCCCAAGCACTCAAATTCAAAACCTTCCTCAGACACTTTACCAACCATGTGACCCTAGGCAGATCACTTCCTGTCTCACAGCCTTGGTTTCCTCATCTATAAAATGGCTCCTGACTCCCAGGGTGATTGTAAGGATCAAATGAGGTAAACACCTGCCAAGTGCTTAGTTGACCTTAAAATGCACCTGGGATGAGGATGCTAGGGATGATGAGGATGCTGAGGATCATGAAGACACTGAGGATTCTGAGGATGATGAAGACGCTAAGGATGCTGAAGATGATGAGGATGATGAAGATGCTAAGGATGCTGAAGATGTTGGTGATGATAAGGATGCTGAAGATGCTGGTGATGATGAGGTTGCTGAAGATGCTGGGGATGATGAGGATGTGAAGATGCTAAGGATGCTGAAAATGCTGGTGTTGATGAGGATGATGAAGATGCTCAGGATGCTGAAGATGCTGTTGATGATGAGGATGATGAAGATGCTGGGGATGATGAGGATGATGAAGATTCTGAGGATGATAATGATGCTGGGGATGAGGATGATATAGATATTGGGGAGGCTGAAGATATAGACAGGCAGCAGCTGCTGCACCTAGCATGTGCATGCAATCCCAGATCTGAAGCCAGTTGGGACCCCCCCCAGGCCTCCAGGCCAGCCCATCACTTCTGGCCTTGGCAAGGGCAAGCTTCAAGGACCAGTGATGGGTCAGTGGGCACTGGAGCCCAGCTCAAGGCCTCAGCATCAACATCCGGCCCTCTCTGATGACCCTGACACTGGGGTTTGATTTTAGTGACATCAGGAACTGAATCTAAAGCATGTTGGGTGTTGGAAGGGTATCATAGGGAATCCAGAAAGAAAGGCTCTTGTAAGAGACAATACCTGGTCTGAGCTTTGTGTCAAGGAGCTTCCAAAGACAGAACTTAGGAGAGACGGCATTCCTGGCATGGGGTATGGCCTGAGCAACAGTGTGGAGGCCAGAGATGGAGAGTATGAAGGAGTCTCCGGCTAGAACATGGGATACATGAAAAGGAATAAAATTAAGTTAGTCAGGTAAGCGAGGGCTGCATCCAAGTCAGGTGGGACTTTAGGTACTGAGGAGCAGAATTTGTATTTTCCTCTTAGGAATAGGGAATCGGAAGCTCTGCCACCCTTGGATATTGCGAGTCCCTGAATCCTCCAAGCCTTCATCAAGGGCTTCCCATCACCAAAATCCCCGCCATTGGGCCGGGCCCTCCAGGACACGAAGCTCTCTTGGCTTTGCTCTTTGGACTCCCTGAGCACCTCAGGTCAGGGGTCATAACATCACCTGCAGGGAATCATTACCAGACCTGGCAAATGAAGAGAAAACTGGAATCGTGGGCCGCCGCTCCGTGTGAAACGCCACCACACTCCAAATGCGTCTTGTGTTTCCTTGCCCTGCGCCCGGTGCTGGAGGCAAACAGAGACTCGCATTTCTCTTGCTTTGCTCTGACTGTATTTTGTTTCCTGTGGATTGAGGGGATTGTGTGGAAATGTAAGTCGGCCGTAATAGTGCCATCCATCATCGGAGGCTAGCTGCTAAATGCTTGTTTTGATTTTTTAGGAAAGTTAACACTAATATGAAAGACATTTAAAAATCATTTGTTAGACATTTCCGTGCAAGCTCAACATAATTAGAGCAGCTAACATGCTAATATTGCTTCATAATGCCCTGTGTTAAATCTTCAATATCGTAGTGATGTTTTGCATCATAGAATCTCAGAACTGGGACAAACCCCCCAAGGCTATCTTGTCCAGCCCATATCTGACCGAAAGCCCCTTTATCCCCTCCTGGAGAAGTGACCATCCAGCCTCTGATTGATGACTTTCACTGTGGGGCTACCTCCCCACGGGGCTTTCAGATAGCTCCCTTGTGGGCAGAAGGTTCTCGTTGCCTCAAGCCTAAATGTGGTCCTTCTGTAGTTGAGGGGGAAAAAAGCAGATTTCTCTACAGATGTTAATTTGTCAGACCTTTGGAAATTCCCATGATGCCCCAGTCTTCTCATCACCAGTTCCATCAACAAACAGATTGCTAGGGTCTTGACTACCTGGTTCTACATCACACCTGAGCACGCCTTTCTGCAACTTCCACCTGTGTGATTCTGTATTGGCTACATGGGTATTGAGTCAACTGATGTTCCTTTGATTCAGATCAGTCTCACTCAGCAGGAGACTTCCTGTTTCTGCTATTAATAATCCCCCGTAGCTTCCTCTTGCCCTCAGTGGTTTCCCAGGAGTTGGCTCAACTTAAGTGCCCTGAGGGCGGGCTGTGTTCTAATTTTGGATACATATCGCCAGCACCCACATATAGTGCCACACACTGAATAGCCTGGCTTTGTTTTTGTATGTACTTTCATGTACATATTACCATTCCTGATAAAGGGTCAGCTCACGGTTGGCAGGGAGTCCTTAAATTTTTGCCTTTGACTGCCCAGAACCTGACATAGTGCCTAACACATAGTAGGTGCTGCTCAGAACCTAACATGGTACCTGACACATAGTAGGTGCTTCCCAAAACTGACGTGGTACTTGACACATAGTAGGTGTTCAATAAAGGCTTTCAGACACAATGTCCAACACATAGTAGGCACTTATTAAATGACTTTTGGTTGCTTCATATTTCCCCTTGTACATGAGTACAGATGATGTGATTTTAGCTTTAAGAGTTAAAAGGGACTTCAGTGATCATGTAGTACATTGCCCAATTTAAAATTTGTTTTTTGAACTTTTATTATTCTGAACTTAAAAAAAAATAAAGAATTCCAAGGGAAATAGAAAAAAAGATTGTATGTGAAAACTTGAATTTCCATCACACCCAGTTTGTTTTCATTTTTCAATGAGATATTTCACATTTTTCTATTTTTTTCATCTTAAAGGGTTTTATTTTATTGTATCTTGATTTCTCATGAAGTCATTAGCTTCCATTTGCTCAGTTCTATTTTTTTAAGTAATTATTTTCATACCTCCTTTCCCACTTGGCCAGTTTTGCTTTTTAAGGCTTTCTCCTCATTGCCTTTCTGTATTTCCTTTTGCATCACTCTCAATTCTTTTCCTAATTTTTTTTCTACCCCTCTTGCTTGATTTTCAAAATCCCTCTTGAGCTCTTCCATGGTCTGAGCACAATTCTTATTTTTCTCGGAGGCTTTGGATGTAGGAGCTTTGATTTGTGTTTTGATCCTCCTTTTCACTATAATAACTTTCGATGGTCAGAAACTTTTTCTGTTGTCTGCTCATTTTCCTAGACTATCACTGGACTTTTAACTTTTTGTTACAGCAGGGCTCTGTTTTCAGGGTGGAGGGTGCACCATCCCAAGCTTCAGGGGTTTTTGTTCATTCAGAGATCCTTCTAGAAATCTGACAAAAAAACCCACTCCTGCCCAAGAGCTGTAAGATCTAGTATGCTAAAGCAACAGAATCTTGCTTTGCTGAAGCTGGGACCGCTGGTGCTGTGGGCTGTGCTGGCTGGACCTGTTCTGGGCCTGCACACTGGAGTCCAACCCCATTGCCATGGACCCTCTCTGCTGACTTTCCAAGCCCTCTTTGATGTCTCTGGGCTAAGAAGTCGGGCCAGGGCCAGGGTTAGGACAGGGCTGGGGCCAGAGCTGCTCAGGTGGGGTTGGTGCTGTGATTATGCTCTGGGCTCCCACCCTGGTGTCTTGAACCTATCCTGCTGACCTTCTCAGTTGCCTTTGGCTGGAAAATCATCTACTCCAGTTTTTGGGTATTCTGATGCTCTAAAATTTGTGTGGAGTCATCGTTTAAAGGAATTGGGAGCAGTGCAGGGGAGAGGTTGGGTGAGTTCCTGCCTTTATTCCACCATCTTGATTCTGCCTTCCTTGTTTTCATTTTTCCTTTGGTTTTATGCCCTGTACAAAACTCAGAAGCTTAGTTCCCAGGTTGTCCTTCCTGATGTGCTTCTATTCGCTCCACTCATTTGAGTGCCTTCAACTTTGAATCACAGGATCACAGATAAAAACAATACCTGGCATCTTATATCATCAACAAATGAACATTTATTAAGCACTTACTACATTCCAGGTACTGAGCTAAGTACTGAAGATAAAAAGAAACAAAAGCCAGTCCCTGCCCTCTAGGAGGTTCCAATCTACTGGCGGAGATGAAACGGACAACTGTATACAAAGCAGCTCTAGAGAGGAGAAATAGAAAATAATTAGGAAAAGGAAAGCATTAAATTAGAAGGATTTGGGGAAGGCTTCCTGTAGAAGCTGATAAGGAGGGAGAATATACAGGGGATGAGAGACTACAAGAGGAAAGAATTGAGAGAGAGAGAACATATTGATGAAACATCTTTAAAACTTGCTAAGTAAGCACATTACAAATAGTTCCTTTTAACCTCACAAGGATGCTGGGAGGGAGGGGCTGTTTGTACACCCATTTGACAGATGAGAAAACTGAGGCAGATGGGGGTTAAGTTACTTGCCCAGGTTTACACAGCTATTAAGTGTCTGAGGCAGGGTTTGAACTTAGGCCTTCCTTACTATCTCCTGCATGTTATCCACTGTGTCCCCTAGTGTGGGAAGGGACCTCCTCTTTTGAAAAAAAAAAAAAAAAAAAAAAAAAAGGAAGCTTGTTTAATCAATGTCACTCAGAGAGTAGGCTAGATCTGAACACAGCACCTTTGATTACAAAATTAGCATTTTCCTAATACTTTTAAGGCAAAACCTTTTGGGAAAGAATATGGGGGTGTTCATTGAAGACTGGGGAGAAAAGGGGTTATTGGGGAGCTGCCTTCAAGCAGTCAAAGGGCTGTAACGTGGAGGAGACCCAGAAGTGGCAATGGAAGAGCCCACGAGAGAGGGGGATCCCAATCTCTGGCTCCCTGAGCAGGGTCTGGATGAACTGTCTAGCATGGAGCTGTCCAGCCTGGCTGTGTCACTTGTGAGCATAAGAGCCCTCCTCTGCAGACTGATTTCAGAGGAACATGGCATGAGAGGAGCCTCTGAGGCCTTGGAGTCCAATCTGCTTTGTTTTCAGATGAGGAAGTAGTAATCCAGAAATGGGGCAAGACTTGTAAGCCTCCCAAGTGGGACTTGAACCCAGGTCCCTTGGAATCAAGGGGTATTTCTGAGCATTTTGTCCTTCGGGCTCAGACTGGGGAGTCTGTCGTGGATTCCGCTGCATAGTGTTCCCCGTTGAAGGATTCCTTAGTAGTTCTGCAGCTTTGTAAGACATTTTCCCAAAGACTTAGTAATTTCTCTTGGAAACTTGCTTGGAAAATAATTTGAACTAGATGGTGATTCCCATCAACAAGTGTTTGTCAGGGCCTGGTACGTGCTCAGCAATGCCGTCCTAAGGACAAAAGCCCAGGGACTCCTCCCATTCATTCATCCTGCTTTTTCCACGGCTGCCAAAGAAAGCTGACCTTGAGCGCGCACACTAGGAATGTGATGATTTTTATCTGTCTGAGGGGGGAAAAAAATCGAGATCCCTATTTGATGCTAAATTCCTGGGTTGCCATTAGGGATTTTGTTCCCAACTTCTCAAGGCGTTGCCTTCAGCAGGGAGAACGTGCGGTTTCCTTTTTCCAAGTCTCCCATCCATCAAACATATTTATTGCAAAGCTCGGAACCCTTTTGAATGATTGATCAGGAGCATCCCAGTCAAGAGAAGCCCCCTTTATCTTTTCTAAAGCAAAGTAATGGGAGCAGGAACCTTTAGGCCCATTGGCAATTCCCAGACCGAGCACGTTTCACACTGGATCTGATGGAAATTGTCCAGGTTGTTGTATCTTGTACAAAGACTCAATCAGCACCGGAATTTAGAAAATAAATATCTTTGCCTAAAGTGTTTATGGGCAAAAGATAGCAAAGTGTAATGAATCTGAACTATTTTCCTGTGATTTATGATTTCTGCCCCCGCCGATGTTAGCGGGAGAGTCTCTCGCTATCCTTTCCCTTAGAAACTGTGATTCCCTTAGAAACGTGCCGTGTGGGAGATGGCTGATGTCTCCCCGCGTCGGAGTTGTCCGTGAGGACGTGGAGAAAGGATGACTTTTGTAAAATGCCCAAGTAAAGAATCCTGACACGCCAGAGAATGGGGATCATCCGAGTCGGAGGGACCCAGGATCCTCTGTAATTGACAAATAATACCCCTCATCAATACTGCCAGGCTTTTCAATTAGTTTCCAGCTCAAATTCAGGATGCGAAATGATGGCCTGTCAACTGACAATGAATGGCAAAAATTAATAAATTGTCTTCTAAATAGTATGGACACTTAAGAAAAATTGGGCAGGCAATTTGGCGCAGCGGGAAGCGGGGGGGGACCTTTTGTACTGTTGCCGTGCCACTAATGTTGTCTCGGTCTTTATTAATGGCGCTTGGCCGCCGCTGACAGCTCTGTTGCTACTGGCAACTTTCTTCATTAAAATTAAAGCCAGCATCAAATCCCATTAGCTGTACTCTGAGCACCTTGCTTCTGTGAGCGTGTGGGAGTCTGTGTGTGTGTGCGCACACACATGTGTGTTCTATAAAATTAACACTTCATCCCCACCAAGTTTTAGAAGCAGGAGAGAGGTGGTAAGTCTCTTCTCAATCCCAGAGCCCGTGTTCCGAGCTCCGCTCCCCCTCCTCAGTGCATGCCGTTGCCATAAGCCCCAGATATCTTGGTCTCTGGGCTCCCACCCCTTTCCAAAGAGGAAAACAGCTTAACGGATGGGGGGGAATCAGGGATCTTTTGAGCTCCGCTGCCTTTTGGAAGAGAATAATGAATTAACTTTATTATATTGTACTTTTGTGCTTTTATTCCCCAGCTCTTAGAAAAAAGATTGATGATGGTCAGAGGCTCCTAGATCTTGAGCTGGAAGGGACTGCAGAGCAGCCATTTCTCACCCTGTTCTCTGGTCAATGTGACTTGGCACAGTGGTGACAAGAAGCTTGGCAGGATTTGCTGTTTTCCCAAGGGTCGTGACAGTTTTCCCCAAATGGATTTTTTTTCCCCTCTCGGACAAATTTAAAGTTTGTTTAAAATATTTTTAGTGGATAAGTTCCAGACTTTTGCTAAAAAAATGCTGTCATCCAGGGTAGAATGGGTAAGGGATGAAGGGTTTGCTTTTGTCACGACCCTTGTAAACACCCCGGCCTTCAAGTGGATCTTTGAGAAGAAAAGTTCAGTGTCTTTTCACCTCTGTTTGATAAATGGAGCAATGTCTTGGAATATAGATGTCTCTTGAATAATAACCAGACTTGAAGTTCCTTATTCATTTATGACGGGTTGGATACGTTGACCTTCAAGGTCCCATATGACCTAGTTTTTATTTTATTTTATTTTATTTTATTTTATTTTTGCTTTGGGCTGTATGATTCTGTTCCCAGAATTCCCTATCCTCGAGCTTATTCCACCTTGGGGAGTGCATATATTCTGAGTTTCTTGTTATTATCATGGTCTTTGGTTACAAAATACTAATATTTTATTGTGAAAGAACAATCAGAGCTGTTTTGAAGTCTGTTTCTATATGGCTATTGATAACCAAGTCATGATTTTTTTTTCTGTCTCCTTTTACCAATAAATGATTTTTGAATGAGTAAAATCTCTTTGATGAGGGCAGCAGGAGATACAATTTAATTCTTTCTTAAATGAGGGGGGGAGAGATACTCCCTGGTAATAATACTGTAGTTGTAATGATGGTACTTTCCTTCTTATTTTGAAGCCTGAAAATATTCCATTTTTCTCACTTCTTATTTCTAATTTCTGTTAGTTTCTAAGGACCACTTGAGATCTTATATCACTCATCATTGCAGTATTTATATTTTCAAATTTGACTAATTTATTATTTTAAAAATAATGAATTATCACATTTTGACCCAACAAACACATCCCAGTAAGCAGCCAAAGAAAAACAAATTCCTTGAAAAGCTGTCATTTTATCAGTTTATGTCTTTGTGACTTTAAAGTGTGAGTCTAACCCTGCTGATTGTATTTGTTGCTTACCCTTGCACATTACTTTCTTAACACCATGTGTTCTCCAGTCTCTCTACCGTGGCCAGTGATTTATCCTTTGTTGGATAGTTCCAACCCCAGACATTTAAGTAAACTGGAAAATGAGTTGGGTTGTAAGGTTTTTTCCAGGTTAAACTCTGTGATCCTACTGGAACCAATAGTGTATTTACTATCCCAAGTCTAATATTCCATAGCTCCTCACCTTTGAAAGAAGGGATATGCAGAAATAGGAGCAAAATCTGGGTCTGACATTCATGGCTTAATAGGGAAGAGAATCTCAGTGAAAGTCAAGAAATCCTGGCTTTGAATTCCTCCTCTGGCACTTACTGGCTGTGTGGTCTTAGTGACTCATGGTCTCTCTGAGCCTCGGTTTCCTCATCTGGATGATCATTTAGGTCTTTTCTGGCTCAGAGTCTGGTCTGTGAGGCTGCCATGTGCTCTTTGAGACTAAAACAAGTCATT